>NC_089750.1:23705052-23747552 GCF_040412425.1 Macrobrachium rosenbergii
TATATATATATATATATATATATATATATATATATATATATATATATATATACTTTTTCATTGTAAGTGTTAGGCTTGAGACGTATGCAGTCTCAGCGAATAACGTGTTGCTGGGAAGGCAACGTAACGTTAGATTCATTCTTTAATATTTGGTTACTGACTTTTCGTTATATTAAGGTCATTATTGGGTACTTTTTCGTGTAAGCATGAATATCGCGGAGAAGGGAACTTGGAGTACTGTTTCTTCGACGTTAATCTGGTGATGGTGTTTTTCTGTTTGGTAATTCAATCTTGTTGTTGTCCTATCCTGTATTTTTTTCTTTTCTTGTTTTTTTAGCTCATGTTGCACAAATCTACATTTAGCTGAATTATGATTTATTTTCTTATTCCGTTCATTTTGCATTCTTAATTTCCATGAAACAGAGGGCATTCGTGCAACAAGAAGGCACCCTTATTTGTATATATGTATGATGTGAAGTATGAGGCATATTTGTGATTCATTTATGTCTTCCTAGTATGAGAAAAATGTTGGTTCGGACTCTGCTTGGAATGAGAATTTTGTCATTAAGTTTTTTTTTCGAATTTCGAAGCTACAATGGTAAGGGTATGAAAAATCAGGAAATGACTTTTGATATTACGGTCAAAGAATTGGTGAAAGACAACTAACAGTAGAAAACGCTGAAAATTACGTCATCATTGTAAGGATGGGCTTATTAAGGCACTGAATTCGAGATTATATATATATATATATATATATATATATATATATATATATATATATATATATATATATATATATATATATATATATATATATATTATGTGTGTGTGTCTGTTTATGTTGGTTGGAGTTGAAATAAATTCTCATCCTCGTTATTGCTGTATCGGGCTAAGTTCAAAACTGAGTCTTCTAATTACTGGCCGTACTTAATCTTACCCATACAGTCTTCGAGCTAAGAAAAGAGTGATTTCTAGGGGAAGAATCTGAATTTGCTTATGACTGAGTATGTAGAACATGAAAGGTTGCTTAACATGGCGACTTGAATGCAAAAGTGGGCGTCAGAGAAAGAAATGTAGTTGCAGTGGGTGTGGAGTTTCTAGAGTAAATGGGAATGGAGAAAGTCTTGTGGAAATGTGTGGTGAGATACTTGATTGCTGGAGATATAGGACTTTCAAAGAAGAGTATCCCTAGATGTACACATAAAAGGAAAAATAGTGAGGGAAAGAGTTTGTTAGGTTATGTGATAGTACACAGTAGACTGAAGAGCAAAGTAAGTGACGTAATGATGAGAAGGAATGTGTAGGCTATCTGGTCATTATTTTTTCTGAAGCCAAAAGATATAAGGTGAGAGGAAGGTGGTAAAAATGTGAATATAAATGTATTAAAAAGAAGGGAGTTGGATGAAAAGGAAGTGAGAAAAGCATGAAGAAAGTGGATGAAATTTGGGTAAATGATAAAGACATGGAAGTAAAAGCAGTAGATGTACAAGTCATCGAGTAAACAGGGAGTAATTGTCGGTAGAGATGAAATAAAAATAGTGGGTGATAGGATGATGAAATGAGTTGTTTAGTGAAAGAGAAAAAACAGACTGAGTTGCTTTGCCCAACGGTAGTATACAGGTGAAGGGATAGGAAAGCCAAGAAGAAAGCCAATGAGAAGAACAAGGTAAATTAAGATTAGAGAGGCGGGTAATATGAACAAGAATTTAGGGGAAAATAAGACATTCTACAGGGAAGTAAATGCCGAGAGAAAGTTTGATAAGCAAACGGATCTTAAAACATAATGTTAAAATGGAGAGATTATGTGTGAAGTGAATGCATTCCTAGGATGATTGAGTATCAGATTTGTTGGACGCAGAAATAGAGACATAGCTGATTAATACATGAGTGTAAGGGAGCTAATATCAGTTTTAAGATTCTTGAGGAAGTAACTGTAAAGTAGGTAAGGAAGACAATTTTGAGTTTTTGAAGAATGGAAAGACACCGGAAAATGTGAAGAAGTGGCTTACCATGATATTCAGGATATGCCCTGATGAGAGAGAAAGATAGCAAAGCAGTGGGTAAGTGGAATTATGGTTCGTTTGTATGTGGCTATAGGTGATAAGTATACCAGCTAGAGTGTATGTGAAGATTTTTTTAGAAAGTCGTGACAAAAGGATTGATGGGAAGAACATTGAGGGTTTAAACAAGGAAGGTTTGTTTGGATTAAAGTGTTTGCTTTGAAAAGGACATGTGAGAGGTTTGGAAGTACTTGAAAAAAAGTTTTTCATGGCATACGTGGACCCCACGAGAGTTCATGATAGAGTCAGTAAAGTGGCAGTGTGGAGGGTGTTGAAGACGTATGTTATAGAAGGGAGTTGAGAACGAATAAAATTTTTATGAGGGAAGCGATATATGCTTTAAATTATGTAAAGGGAAAGTGTCTGGTTTGGTGTAAAAGTGGATCATAGAAATGTGTGTGTTATGTCTCCATAGATGTTTAATATCTCCCTGGATGAAGTAACGTGAAAAGTAGGAGGGAAAACTTAAGGTATAGGTACAGAGTTGTGGGATAATTGGTTGTAAATGGAACATGGGAGAGACGACATTTGCAGATGATACACTAGTGATTGGAAGTAATGAAGGAAAACGGCAGAAAATAATTAAGGGGTTTGAAAATACCTTTTGGAGGAGAAAGTTGAAATTAATATAAACAAGAGTAAGGTAATGATAGAAATCACGAAGAGGGATTAAGAAATGTTAATATGTATGGTAGAAGAACGGTAGAGGTTGATTCAAATAAGCATTTAGGAAAAGATGTATTGGATGATGTAGACTGAGATAACAGGTAAGTCATAGAACAGTTGACACAAGGATGGTAGGGCAGCTAAGGTAGGACTGTCTAAAGGGATTGCTTGCTGAGCTAGTTATCCATTATGGAAGCAAACTGTCGAAGTTTGTTTTAAATGAAGGAAAAAAAATCTGAATCCAGTTAGAGGAATTGTTAGCGAAACATATTTGCATAAGGAAAATTGAACAGGTGGGAAATGTGGACGTGCGTAGATGTAAAATTGTTAGCCTAGGTGCAGGATGGATCAGGGTGATTTGAGATGACCTGGTCATTCGGAAAGAATGGAGAACATTCGGTTGATGAAGGTTGTTTGAAGGGAGTAGGAAAGGAATACCTAGCAAATGCTGAACAGATTCTGCTGGAGAGGCAGTGGAAAGGAAAAATATTGATATCCAGGAACGGCGAGAGTGCATATACTGTACAGGTGAATGGCACCGTGTTTCTGTGGCGTTCCTTTAAAGCAGCTAATGTATAAACTGGAAGTTTTTGATTAATTAACGATTCAGCAGTTAGAATATGAATGTGTTTACTGAGGTTAAATAAAGGGCAAAGGAGCTACTAGCCTCATCCTTATAGACTTGCTAAAAAAAACTTGAAGGTTGTACCCTGGGAAAAAGAATTATGATGAAAAGTATGTACACTACATACTTATATATTCATCATACGTGATGAATATATAAATAAAGATAAAATCCACGAAGGAAACGGAAACACTGGAGTGCTGCGAGGCCTTTCGACGCTAGGTCCTTTCCTTCGTGGATTTTATCTTTATCTATCTATCTATCTATCTATCTATCTATATATATATATATATATATATATATATATATATATATATATATATATATATATAATCTATATATATCACTTAGGTAATCACTGGTCACTTAGGACATTTTGATAAAATTCTAGTGGACGTAATTTGAACTCATTAGGTCTCGTAAGTAATTGCGTGCCTCTAATCTTGGACATTACATGTAGCATCAGGCGCTGCGGTATCAACCACCTCACGTCAGATTTGTCTTAGGTAGGACAAAGGAGCCATTGTTTGTTGCATCATAACACCATGAGAAACAAAATCTTCCTACTGTGAAGACTATAAGATCTACAGTCCTTTAATTATGAACACTGGAGGAGTCAGGGACCCGTCACTCGTTGTTCGTTGGTCATGAAACCAAAGAGGTCGAAATTCTTGGCTGTCGTTCTTCCATTGGAGCTGATTAGCACAGGTAAGGTAACCCGCTAACCATCCCCCTTCTCGAACGGATCCACTCATTTTACTCCCCTTTGCTCGTCTGGTTTTGTCTCCGTCTAATCTCCCCCTCCCCTCCCCCTTAACCTCGTCATGTCCTACACCACCATTCCCACAGTAGGGACTAGGGGACTTCATCATTTGCTTGGATGCTACACTTGGGTCATTTCCTTGTGCAAATCGAGAGTTTTTCATAAGTTGTGCGTTTTATCTAGAATATTATGTGCTGTTATCTTTTCCGCATGCTATGATTATAAAGAAGATTTCATGTAAATTATGTAATATTATAGAAGATTCTACAGATTACCCGAGTGTTACTGTAACTCCTGTCTCCCCGTCATGCCGATTAACTTTGCATACCAAAATAGATTGCAAAGCGTTCTTGTAGAGGTATTTGCCATCGAAGAAAGACAGTGAAAGAGTGCAACCGAGCGCGAGTGAGATTTAAGAATGACATCACCCTGAAGTCGCTGGCCTCTCTCTCTCTCTCTCTCTCTCTCTCTCTCTCTCTCTCTCTCTCTCTCTCGTGAAAATGCCAACTCTTGTGGAGCATGCAGCAAGAAGTAATATGTTGCTGGAAGTATTAGGCTTGAAGGGCTACCCCTCTCACTGAACTAGTATGTCACTTAAGGTCTGAAGTGTAGACTAAGTCCCCACATAAAATCTGCTGAATTTTTGTCTGTGGACAGGTTTTGTAAACCGAAATGCGAAGATTACAAGACTTGGTATGTATAGGATAAGGGGTTAACTGTATTAATTGTATGCAACTTGGGAAATCAAATGAGGGCAGAAACTTATCCGAAAAGTAGAGAAGTTGTAATTCTTCTTTTAAGAAACTGAAGTGCATGATGCACTATAACCTCCAGCCTCCTTCTGCCCTGTTTCTGAGTTGCTAGTTCGGATTAACGCTGTTCATTCGCGTCAGTGTGTTTTCTGTTTATTTCGTACTTTCCTGTCAAGCGGAAGATTTAGTTTCACTTTATTGCTTCTTTTTAGTCAGTGAATTAATTTCCAAGGTATGCGTTGTTGGTGTTATATACTTTGACGGAGATACGGCTCATGTCTGATTTTCACCCTGGGTCATAAGGTCTTGAGGGGGTGTTGCCGCATTTAGGTTACTTTTTTAGGTTGAGTCTTTCCGACATTCTTTCTCCGCTGCCAGAATCATGCGGCATTGAGCCGCGTTTGTTTGTGGTTATGCTTGGTTTAGTAATCTTCCTGAACTTTAAAGTTCATTGGTATCGTTGTATATATGAAGATACGGTTTAGAGAATGAGGATGCCGTGGACAAGGTTCGTCTGCCCGGCGGGGTGGTGGTCAGTAGACAACTTGTATATTGTTGCCATCAAGCGCGATAGTGGAAAGCGTCTCGTTGGGTGATCTTGTTGCCGTTGCTAGTGTATTATTCGGCACCAAATGTTGATTGTCAAGTTGTTATACTGAAATTGCTTCCTTCTGAGCAACTTAAAATAACTGTTATGAAGAAGGTTTTTGGAAATCGTTGTGCATGCCGGCAGCGTATGGCGGTAGTTGGTATCGGTGGTGGTGGGCGAAGAACCAGCCTGGCTTAGCCCCTTCCAGCCTCTTCAAGTCTTCTTATTCCAGTCACTTGCACGGCTTGGTAGACGTAACACTGCGTTGCGTCGCTGTTGACGTTCTCCGGCCGTAGCTTGGTGACGGAAGTGTGCCCCAATACTTACATTTTGCCTGTGTTGTGTCTGTTTGGAGGTGCTTTTTGACGGCTTTAGGACCTTATGGGTGTCAGTTCTCTGGAAATTTTACACTGTGGAGGAAATTATATGGCCAGATTTGGCTTCAGCGTTTCAGAAAAATGTGTGGCAGAGAGACGAGGTTCCCTTAGACGTTTCTCTCTTGCCCAGACAAGTTTATTTCACAAAAGCTAAAAAAGGAATAAAGGTGCTGTGGATAAGTTCTTATTGGTGCTCTAATGTTGGAAATGAAGGCATTTGCATACGTGTTTAGAATAAAAGGTGTTCGTTGTGTATATACCCAGAGGTTTTGTTTTTAATGAGTGAATGTGGGCATGAAACATTTGGGTCACATGGTTGCCCACCACCTAGAGGCTCAAATAGTTCTTATCAACGATCCAGCTGTTACTTAGGCTGTGCTGGGCATTTTTGTACGGAAGTACTTCTGCTCAAAAGGGTAAAACGTTAACCGAACTCCAGCGATTAACTTACGCTTAAATATTCTCATGTGAAAATAAAAAAAGCCACAAGAAACGTCGTCTTTTGCTCAGGCCTGGAAACAAACAAGGATCTTGAAGAATATTTTAAGGTGCTAATAGGGGAGAGGTAATCCTCTATCTAACTGTGGTAGTCTAGTGACAATACAAGCCAGTGGTTTTAATGTACATTGTACTCATTTAGCCCCTTTACATCAGTGATTTCCTAAGTACAAACAGACAAATACCGTAGTACAAGCGTAAACAATTTACATTGGATAATTTGTCATCATTAAGGATCGACCAACGTTCTTGGTCATTGAGCAAGGTTAGTAGCGTAAGGCTCTCTCTCTCTCTCTCTCTCTCTCTCTCTCTCTCTCTCTCTCTCTCTCTCTCTCTCTCTCTTGTTGTCTATGTAATCATAAATATATTGTCCATAAGATATGGTTGTGTCTCCTTATGAAACTCATTATTGTGCCCTGTTGCTCTTGAAATGCAATGTTCATGAAACAATTCTTTTTGAGCCAAGCTCTGTGTTTACTAATTTACGATTTTAAGCAGCAGTTGTCCTTCATAATGCTGTATTTTGTTTTCATTAGCAGATGAATGTTATGGTAAAAAATTCAGTATCAAAAAAAAAAAAGTCGCTGATACTTAGCTGTGAGGGCATTGAAATCACCGGGATTTTTTAGTAGGTGTACGATGTGATGCACTGACAAATTCGGTTTCATTTGATTTGTAACACTGTTTATGAAGGTGATATTTTTTTTATCACATATAAGCTTATAGCCTTAGTTGCCCAGTTGATGTGGCTTTCTTTACTTGTAATCAATGTAGTTAATGATCCCTGGGTTATCAGTCAGTGTTTTTAGACTCATAACTCGTTGTTGGTAATTTTACTTAAATGCTTTTCTAGGCTATTAAAGACTGGTTTGGATTTTTCAGTAAGTGTGAAGTATCATGACTTAAATTCTTATAAACACATCTTTACACATGTCTGTTATAAATGCCCCAATAAATTATATAAATATAATATCTTGCTTGCAAAATGACGATATAACAACGGTTAACATTAAATCGTCCATCTGACACAACAGTTACTGCCACAGCCGTAGAATTCATGGGTGAATCATTTGTGTCGAAAACTTCCACAGCATTAACCACTCGTGCTCCTGAACAGTACGGTATATAGTCTACACATACACACGCACTCACACACACACACGTAATTATATATATATATATATATATATATATATATATATATATATATATATATATATATATATATATATATAATATGTATACAGGTATATATACATGCATATAGCCTACATATACATATAACTACCTCCCAGCATCCTTTGTACTGAAATTTCCAACGCAGAAGGGAGCCCTGAATATTATGTTAAGACAATAGTGTCTCTAGTTTCAATTACACATACTGCCATAGGATAAATTCTAGAATCGATGTGTGTGTGTATATGTATATATATATATATATATATATATATATATATATATATATATATATATATATATAATGTATATATATATATGTATAATGATGATTAGCATTCAGCAGTGACAGTATTTGAAAAGCGATATTATTGTCAAAACCCTAATGCTCTGGTCTCTCCCCAGCCTTGGAGGAGAGAGACTTCAGGCCAAAGGACGCTTGGAGGTACAGTAGTATAAAATCAGGGCGACCTTGGCAGTGACGTGTAAAAATTTAGGGCTCGAATCCTATTCTTTTACATTAGTAGGTTGTGACGAGTTCTTGCTTGTTTCTGCCGTTTGCCTGGACCAAGGAGGCTTTTCTTTCACCGTTTCCTAAGCGAAGACCCAAGTGAAATGATATACTGTGAATGAAGAAGTGCCCGCTGAACAGTAGTTTTTTTTTTTTTCTCGCTAGTTATGTGGTGGTTTCTCCTTATTATAAAAATATTTCAGAATATTGCAGCTATGGAGCATTATAGCCTTTCCTAAAAGTTTGTGATTATGCACAGTATATTCTTTTATCAAAACTTCCTGTCACAAACGTGTAGATGGGATTGAATAATTCTGCCAAACATAAACAAAAAGTTTTAAAGCAATAATTGTTTACGAAGACTCCATAAATCTAGTTTTAGAGGAATGCATTGTTTAGTTTCCATTTCCTCAGTTATCTATTAAATCTGTGTATGTCACAGATTTTCCATCTTTCAAATATTAAGTTTCATAATGAGGTGACGAAGACCGGAATAAAACGTTTCACTGAGGTTTCGCTAGCCTGTAAGTATTCAGCCGTTTTGCAGTTTTATTTACACCTATCCGAAATAATTTACTTTTATATGCTTATATGCCCATATGAAAACCACGTTTCTGTGGTTGTGTCAAACCGTTTCCTTCAAATTGCATTTCTGAGCCTTCCTTCGTTTGTTTTGTTGACTGTTCTACATACGGTACGTGTAGTAGACCTTGAAAGATGGAGCTTTGTGAGACTTATCTCCTATGTTATCTTCAGACATAAACAACCCTCCCCTTGAACATACCCCCTCCAGGTTACCGTCCTATTGTTTGTTATCTTGGGTTTGTACCTCTAGACTTGTGAAATTCCCTTATCCATCCACTCTCTCTCTCTCATTTGTATGTGCATATATACAGTACATACATAATTATATATATATATATATATTTTATAAATAAATGTGTTTGTGTTTGTGTGTCTATACACACAAAGGAGAGCGAGAGAGAATGGATGGATAAGGGAATTTCACAAGTCCTGAGGGTATAAACAGTATACACACACATACACACACACACACACACACACACACACACACACATATATATATATATATATATATATATATATATATATATATATATATATATATATATATATATATATATATATATATATCGTGTGTGTGTTTGTGTAAGAGAGTGAGTGAAAGGACTTTTACAAGTCTATAAGATGCAAATATTTATGCGTCTGTGTATTTATATATATTTGTGTATGCACGTATTTATATAGAAATGTTGACGTATAAGAGAGGTAAAGAGAACAGAAAAGGAGGAGGAACACAGCGATATTACATTTATTAGAGCAACTGAACAACTCGCCGTAGCGGCACAAGAGCACAAGCAGCAGCAAAGTAGACATTGTGCATGCACCCACATAATATCAAATCTTCCGTGTTCCTTCAAAAGCTTTCACTGAACAGTCAAATTGCTAGTGTGTTTTTTTTTATGCGCGACTTGGAAGTTACTACGTGAGCAGTTTATACTGTAGCTGGTCATTGCAACGTTCCGACACAATCTAATTTTTGAAATGGAAGCAGATACCTTAATCGAAAGTTCGTCAGTGTTTCGACTGAAAGCGGTGGATAATATCTCGATTCCTATGCAAAGCCTTTCACGAAGGTATCACGGATTGGTTTGAGATTGCGTTGGTTAGGTCGAGGTAACACAACGTAGTTCAGGGTATGGTATTATCAACACCCTTGACCTCTTGCCACCGAAAGATGAGGTAACTGTATCATTCTTAGTGGCTCATGGGCAGCATCCGTTGTGCAGCAGCGTGGTGAACAAAACCGTCAGGAAATTATTACGTACCTTCTAATCATCCCTCGCACCAGCTTTAGTGTTGATTTCTTCATGTTCTATTGATAATGGGCACCGATTAAGTCAGCTAAGCATTAAGTCACAGAATCATTTAATCGGTTGTGTGTGACTTGTGCATTACAAAATATAGTGTCAGTAGGATTTCGGGAATTAATATGTAAAAGAGAGAGAGAGAGAGAGATTATGCCGACTCTCTGAAAAAAAAGACATTCATTAATGTTAAAAATAGCTTAGAAATGTTTGTTTGGCACTCTTGAAATTAGTGACGGAGATGGAAAGTGTTGCTAGAATTTTAAAAAGTGCAAGAGTGATGTGATACATGGAAGGTTTTTTATAATTGCTTCTTCAGTAAATGATGGAATTACGAAATCAAAGCGGGTATCTGATTTCGCTAATTTATTACAGTGGTCTTGTCACATTTCAGACATTTTAGTGTCTAGCTATTCCCGTGAAATCTTTACGGTCGTTGTGTTAATGATACTTGACGAATTATGGGGTTGTTTCTACGTTGATTTCGGATTTCTTGGTTTTCCTCAATTGTCACACTATTCGTTTAGTCATGTACCGTTTATGAATATGAATATATTAATATCGAGCATATCATAGTTTGTCTAGAAGAAAATCATGCTAGTTAAGCTTTATTGTATATAATGGAAACGGTTTGCTGTTGTTTCTTTGAACAGTACATGGTAGCTAATCAGCCTGGCAATTAGAAACTGCATTTGTATATTTCTGTGTCTGTTAGGTATGTATCGGGACAATCTAGACCCTTGTGTGTGCATGATACGGTTGTCTGAGGAAGTAAGATGCCTTTAATTTTATCCAAGTTTCTGGCAGACAGAAAATTACTTTAATATTTATAAGCTCAGACATTGTTCTTCTCAAAATGGAAGAACGATATATATGGTTATTACTTTCAGTGGTCTTTATTGATACTGCTGACAGTTGCCCATCGGAAGTATGAGAGATTTCTCGCTGATTGCTGAAGATTCCATCATATATAAGCTGCATATTTATGCGTCTGTGATTCACTCGTACATGAGCTAAATACTTGCACACATGTCTGCAGCATAGGCTATGCATCGTTAACGTTTGGAATAATTTTCATCCTTATGAGTCATTATATTCGCCTTTAGAAATGAGACGGAATGAAACATCCCAAGCCGATTGTTACCCTGGAGAGAGAGCCGATGGCTAAATAATTATCCTGTTAAATGGTATTGGGTTTGCCTTCAAGATTCGTCATTGTACGAGAGTTTGAGGTACTAATCTTGGGTTTAGGAAAAGAACTTCTTTTATCTCGTAAAATGTCTTTAGCAATAAGAGATTAATTTAGTCTACGAATTGCGATGATACACATAGAGTAATTAGGATCATATATAAGAGCAAGATTTGATTTGAAGGTCACTAACACAGCCTTGATGCTGCATAAGTAGAATAAGATGTACACTCGTCGACGATGATGACTGGAGCAAAAATTGGCTATGTGTGAGGGGTTAACCCATAATTTCAGAGTTTTGCCAAAGGGGAACTGTCCCAGATCCTGTCCCAAGTCGTAGATGTGTCATCAACAACGGCGAATGGTCCCCTAAATTTTGTAGAGGGCTGCTATAAATCAACGAGATAAGACTGACCACCGGTTGATCTCGCTTTCAAAGAAACGTACTACTCATGATCTCTTGAAACATTTTAAACAGTGTATTTATGAGAAGCATTGCCAATTATAAGTTTATTTGCAACTCAGATTTTTTGCGTCAGAAAGTGTCCACTGAAAGAAAAGAAGTTGTCTATTTTATTGCGATGAAAGACGATGTCTTTTACAGGAACAAAATGTTGACTTTAAGTATAGTGTGATCTTGATTAGCCACGTTTACATAAGTTTGAAACATTTGTTTCTTTATAAAAATTATTCTCTCTCTCTCTCTCTCTCTCTCTCTCTCTCTCTCTCTCTCTCTCTCTCTCTCTCTCTCGTGTACATTCATCTGAGGCGTTGAACTGTATGCTGGGAAGTGGTTGCGCTGACCTTGGTTTGGGCCGCTGACTTGGCTAAGGCTTAAAGTGACAAGTCACAGTATTTCAACGGTATTTGTAAGATTCTTCGGCAGCAGAGTGACACGTGATGCTGGTTCAAATCTTGCTCTTTTTGATTGACAGATAAAAGGAAGCTTTGTGTGTACAATGTGTGTGTGTCTGTCTGTCTGTCTGTCGATTTGCCCCTCAGTGCGTTGCAGGTACGCCTGTATGGAAACTTCCCACATTTTTCTATGCTGATATCTTTATTTATACGACTCAGTCACATTTAATGAACTTAATGAGTTTGTTTTCAAGATTTTTTAGTTAAAGGCGATAGTTTTAAGACCTATGAGCTAGCTAGAAAATTACTCTAACAGATAGCGAATGAAACTGTTTAGTGGATATCTCCTTAATGCATTAACTTACGCTAAGATCGTTGTAAATTGACTCGAGAAATGTTTGAAGGAATTATTCGATTACAGTGCTGAATAGTGTTCACAATACATTGCCTTATAATGACGTAATGCATTTTTTTTTCCTAACATGAGTTTATAGACTTAATCATAGTGTTAACTGGATATACTTTCTACATGCTTGTATTCTTACGTTTTGTGAATATTATTCTTAAATATATATAGTTTTACTTATTCTGAATGTTTTCAGAATAAGTAGATTCAAGACCACAATTACTGATCCACTTGACACTTCAAGCAAGTTAATATAAAAACACACAAACGACAACGACCTTCGTAGCTTCCTCTTATTTGCCGTTTAATTTCCTTCATTCATGATTCAGTATGTCGTCCTTTTAACAGTAATTTCTGGGAGGGTAATTTTCAAATTACATCAGGGATTTCCTTGTGGTATAGGTGAAGCCCCAATTTTCCTCTTTAGTTGATATCGTGCAACGGAGTAAAAGACTTAACTTCATAGAATGAAACCTTGAGTAATAAGATGATATGATTGGAAATTTAAGTTTTGCCTTTAACCTTTATTAAAAGGACACTTACAATGACGAATCCTACCTCTATAATTATATCAGTTATTGTAGGAAGAGGGCCTTTTTTTATTATTAGGGGTAGCCTAAAAGAATATGACTAGTTTTTAACTAGAATTACTTATATGGTATTTTCTCCACATAACTGACTCATATGTATTTTATAATTCGTAGCCGGAAGTACTCTCTCTCTCTCTCTCTCTCTCTCTCTCTCTCTCTCTCTCTCTCTCTCTCTCTCTCTCATATGCACACACACAAACACACACACAGTGGCAGTGTCCAGCTGCAGGCTATCTCCAGTGCACTATATACCACACAGGAAACTGACAGCATTCTTGCCGGTGTGTGATTTGGCAAGAGAACCGTTTCAGCCAGCATCCGCGGCCAAGATCTTGCCTCGGCCTTTCCTGGTATCGTAAAGGGATCCGGGGAGGAGTGTCCACGACGTTTTGCGTTCTAGTGAAGGGCATGAGCTCGGGGTTGAGGTCTTGTGCTGCAGGGTATCTTGAACTGGGTATCCTTTGAAGCTCATCATTTTTGTTTTCATGATTAGCCATATTATTGTCTTGTTTTCGTTCCATGTACTCTTTGATTTGGGGGAATTTATATTTTAACTGTAAATGTATGTATTATTTAAATTAGGCAGATATATGTATTTATTTGATAATCAGCAATAAAGGTGAACGCTTGTTCCAATACGCTCTGCATTCTTCTGTAGTCATCAAGATATATTTTTCTGTATGCAATAGCTATTTTGGTCCTAAGTAGATTTTGTTTTTACATAATATTGAGGATATTAGCATGTATTGTACAGATTAGAATGGAAAGTAAACATGTTATTAGATGTAATTTTGTTTGCAAGTAGGTTAATAGAGAGCATTGTGAGAATGCGGAGAGGTTCAATTACCTTGCTAATTACAGAAAGTTGTTTATTGTGACATCGTTTATCCTGTTTTTCCCCTTTCCTCCATTGTTCCCTCCCTATTGTCAAGGGATCGTCGCTTTCTGAGGTTTTCCATTTTTTTTTTTTTGTGGTCTGTTGTTTTCATGTCGTTTAAATGATTAATTATTATTTGGCATCCGTCCAATTGAGCGTTTTTAAGTATAATTGTTAACTTATTTAAATATTTTCTCCGTACTTTTGATATTTTAAACTTCACATTTTAAACTTCACTTGGTAAACGTCCGTTGTATTGGAATGGTGGTACTTTTTTCACAGATCTACCGATTAAGAGGTCATGACTGAGCTAAGTTTACCTACATTTTGGTTGAGCTAAGGATTTTAGGTGAAATTTTGTATTTGATGTTTATTTTCCTTTTCATCAAAGTTTCCCCCCCCCCCCATAACCATTATTTCACTTTGTTTGGTTTTATGTACAGCCCTCCACTGGGATAATTCCCTCTCTGGCGGGCCCTTGTACGTTTTCAAAATAAGGTGCTTCTTATATTTTGTAATTGTCTTTCAGTGTTTGGGGCACATATACGTTATTTCTTGCTCTCGTGCCCGTCCTCTATGTTTCGAAGGCTGTACATACCTGTCAGTAGCCTATGTGGTTGCTAGTATATTGTTAATGACGTTTCTAGAGACCTCTCAGTACTCTTAACTATCTTCACTATGTTGGCAGAAAAAAAAAAATAAATTGAAGCTATGGACACGTTGCGTCACCCAGTCCTTGAATCTCTTGTAACGTTATCTCTTGCATACCTTCTCAATAGAGTGAAGATATTCTCCATTTTCAGGGAAGAGAGGAAAAAGGGGGTTAAATAGCGGAACATTCCATTCTCCTTTTATCCTCGGCCTTCCTTTCACTCTATATATGGAGCAACTTGTTTGTCATCACTTCTCGGGTAAACAGTTAACGTATTTAGGTTCGGTTCGTATCTAGGTTTGGTTCCTATTTTATTGTAGAGCTTAGTTGTTATTTTCAGTATTCCAAAGCCACTCGTTCTTTAGTATTCTAGAACTTAATGGGATGAAGCTTGGTTGGAGGCACCTAAGAGGAAGTTTTCCTCGATTTCAGTGTTTGTTAGTGTGCATCCCCCCCCCATCTCTCTCTCTCTCTCTCTCTCTCTCTCTCTCTCTCTCTCTCTCTCTCTCTCTCTCTCTCTCTATATATATATATATATATATATATATATATATATATATATATATATATATATATATATATATATATATATATATATATATATATGTATATATATATATATGATAGTTTTCTCTTAATTTACATGAGACCTTAATATAATCTCGAATATTAAACGACAAATACCCTTTAATGCTTAATATTGAAATCACTCAGACTTTGGAATAACTTACACGCAAACGGAGTAATATATTATTGCTTCTGCACCGGCCAGAATTCGAGTCTATGCATTTGGGTTCGATGCAGAGGTGAGATAGATACACTAATTATATAGGCTATACGGTATTTCCTTTTAGGTGTAAACTATTTCCCAGTCTAAGTAAATTTGAAGTTTTGTATATGATAGCTTGTGTGAGACCCTTCAGTGTTTTATTCCATGCTGTCGAAGGAAGTCGCGTAGACTGACTATTGAAAGCTTAGAACTTTTTATCTTCACTAAAAAGATGCGATGTTGCTTGATGAATAGTTTTTGTTTTCATGAGGTCATGTGCAACTTGTAAGTTCCAGAGTGCTGCGTTTTGATTTCCCTAATAGGTAGGCGACTAAATCAGTCTTATACAATAGAGATTTCTTTGACGTCCATCTTTGGTTGAATGATAGTGAGCAGCTGAACGCTTCCATTATTTTAGGCCTCTTAAGGAAAAAGGGGGGGAGGAGGCGTCAGAGGTGCGAAAAACAAAGTAACAGGAGCTTCTGATGTGGACGTGGCAGCCTTCATTACAGGAGGGCGTCTCCTCTTAAGGTTAAGAAAAAACATCACACGGATGCTGATACTCTACACCGTCATCTCCACCCCTCATCATCTCCTCTCTACAACCCATCTACTTCCTACAGTCATTTTTGTGTTTTATTCTCTCTCTCTCTCTCTCTCTCTCTCTCTCTCTCTCTCTCTCTCTCTCTCTCTCTCTCTCCTGTGGGTATTTTAGGAAGCTTATATTAATATTTGCATTAAGAATTTTATATTTATTACATATTTTTTTCTCTTGCTCCTTTTTCCATAAGTATCTTCGTCAGCCTTCATCTGGGACTGTAACTTGATTTTTTTTTTTTTAAGTGGGGGGATTGTTGCCAATATCGGTACCATCCACGCCCCATATATAGAGGACATTCTCAGCATTCTTGAATGTTTTTTGCTGTTCTTTTCACACCGTTATGAAGAGTAAATTAGAGAGGATTCTCAATTTTTAAGTCAAGTCAGTAAATTTAGCTGGTATTTGCTGAATCCCTCAGGCACCCGAAAGTTTCTTACGATACCCTCCAATACTTCCGGGTTAGTTGGGCACATATCCCATTATGCTTGTTTTCGGCCTTTAGCCTATGCAGTTAAGGTTAATTTCAGTGTCACCTAACGCTTGATTATTCTATATCAGTTAAAATATTAACTGGAGAGCTATATGAATATGTGAAGTACCTTTTTTCGCGTGCTGAATTGCAGTACATTTTTTTTGTGAGTATGTAAACAAAGGGAATGACGAGTGGCACCAGAGGTTCAGTCGATTGTGTCTTAGGTTCGTTAATCCACGCAGTTTCTCGTTTATTTTTGCTTAACCTGGGATGGAATGTGTTGAATAATTAGCCGTATAATGTATATAGGTGTGTGATAGTTTTTTCTTTGTACACTTGTTTATCCGATTATTGCATTCTTTGGAATAGACATGTAAGTAGCAAATGACACCTATCACTTTATGTCGATTGTGGGCTGTGCAGGTGTAGTTTGTCCAGACAACCTTTAGTCCAGCCGACAATCTTAGTTTGATTTGTGTGTGTACCCAAAGTGTCTTCCCTTTGTATCTTAAGCCCGCATTTGTTTGGAGAGTCGTGTGCAAGATTGCATTTGTCAATTCGTATTGTTTCGGATAGGTTTGTTCTGATGTCACTGGGAAAGAAAAATATCAGATAACATTAAGTCTCTCTCTCTCTCTCTCTCTCTCTCTCTCTCTCTCTCTCTCTCTCTCTCTCTCTCTCTCTCTCTCTCTCTCTCTCTCAATAAATAAATAAATAAAAAATATTTAAATAATTGAGTGTTTTTTTTTTCCAACAGATAATAGCAGATCTAATATTTAGAAAGAAAAATGATTGAACATCATGAACCCCTTGGACTAGGTTTTTATGAGGTGTAAATGATGGAATTAATCAGTCGAAGAACTTAACATATTGTTGTTGGGTATTGCTGGTTTGTTATGTAATATCTGAACATATTAATAAACATGGATATAGCCAGGAAAATTTACCGAGTATTTACACAGACAGGTAGTTTTTGTTGAAGGAGTGAACAGACGAGTTTGGTTGGTTGTTGGCAGATGTTTTCTGAATGTGTTTGTGTTCGTGTGGGTATGTAGGTGTAAAGAAGGCGCCTAGAAGACTAGCATCCTTCTCGTACCCTCGTCTTTGGCCCTTTTCTCTTTTTCTCTCTTTCCTCTCTGCTACGTCCGACCTTGGGGCCGTGGGCGTCGTCGTCGTCTCTATCCAGTTCATTCTCTCTCTCTCTCTCTCTCTCTCTCTCTCTCTCTCTCAAGTATTTTATCCAACGTGCTAGTAATGGTCAGAAATTCAGACATCATCACGGCACGCTGGAAAAGTATAGCAGTATTTTCTTTTGTTTTGTTTCTGAACCTGGCAAATGTAAACCTTCCCATACCTAATTATGGTAGTGACTTTTTTTTTTTAAATAATGTGCATATTGAAGTTTTAATGTGGAAACACTCGAGCAAATTTATTGATAATGTATTTCTTTATCTCCCTGCAAATGTAAATATTTTTGGGGAGTAGTGGCGGCTAGCGGAAAATACTAGCTTATAATTAGTTTAGAATTCCGCATGTGATAAAGATGTCATTAATATTTTACATCTGGAGCGTAATCCGAACTATAATACTACAGTGGCATTTTTAAGAAATTTAAGCTGACAAATCTGACCCTTGAAAACATTGAAATCATTCTTGAAAAAAAAAATACGAAGAAAAATTAAGTAATGTTCATCATAAGACGAAGCGTTTCCTCCTGAATTCCTTAAGGAGAACTTCCGTCATCGTCAGTAATTTAGTCTCGTGCGCCTAATAGGGAAAAAGGAGCAGCAGGTTCGGGCAGGTGGGCAGAAGGATGTACCGTATGCCCAGGACATCCGGTCATCAAAAGAATCAAGAGGAGAGAACCTTTGGTGAGGTAGTGGGAGGGCGGAAAGCAATTTCCCCCTGCTGCCCCTTCCCTGCCCTCATCCAAACTTCCGCCGCCTTAGTCTGCGCCCCTGATGGCATGGGCCAGGAAGACGCCGCACACCTGCCTCTTGTATATCAGCCCCCCCCCCTCTCTCTCTCTCTCTCTCTCTCTCTAGTCCTTAGTTTCATATGGTGTTTGCCTGAGGACCGATTCTTGCGTACGGTCATATTTGGGTAGACGTAGAGTAATATCAGTTCTTATTTTTATTTGCGTTAATTTTATGTTTGTGTATGCGTTAAGGGCGCGTTTTGTTTTGCTTTGAACGTGATCCATAGGCACTTTGAAGTAACTTTCATCGTTGAGAAGAATTGTACGGAACAACATTCTTTTGAAGACAAAAACTTCTTTCAATAGCTCTGCTAAACATCTTTTGACGTTATCGTGTGGGCGTCCATTGTCTCCCTGATTGTTCTTGCTGCCCAGTCATTCTCAGATTGCCACTACGCTTGGTGATTCTTTGTTCTAAATGGCTCATCATTATCACCTTTATTTCCATGTTTTTCGTTTCTGTTTTATTACCGAATCGCAGCTCAATTTAATGGGTGAATTTTGTCCTCCGGGGTATATAGAAGTATCATTATTTAAATTCCTTTATGCAATTTTGATATCAGAATTCCTTTAGGCTATGCATTTTGGTTTTAAAATTCCTTTATGTGAGTTTGATTTTGCATTATGGCGTTTCTACTCAAGATGTTCGGTGTTTATGTTGGCTGTTTTATAAAAAAAAAACAGATTTTCTGTTTTAAATTGAGATATGTAGGATGTATACCACAAGGAAAGCTAAAATAAGATTAAAACGGAGAACCTAGATTCCGGAGATAATGCACCAGTGTATTAAAAAATTAGATCACTATTTACAGCGAATTGAAGTTCTGTCTTGTGTGAGATGCTATACGTTATTTCTAATCAGTGCATCCCCTTGTGCTAAAAATATCGGAAGTAAAGTTTTAATTAAAAGTATTTCCCATATTAAAAAATATCCTTACTTTTATCAGTCTTTATTTGAAGTAACAGGTGTTCCGTTTACAGGTACTGGTAGAAGACAGTGGATGGAAGTTAGCAGCTAAAGTGTTATTCTTATTTGCAGTCAGTGTTTACTAGGGATCTGGATGTGTTGGTCAAGATTCCCGCGTAGGGTGCAATATATTAATTTGTCCCATTGTCTTTTTTCCGTCTCTTCAGTAGCACGTACTTCATACGTTACCGTAGAGTAAGCAGTGGTTTCCCTGTTGGCACCTGCAGTTTACAGTTCCGAAGTGAAGTTCAGTCAGGAAATCACGTTATTGTTAATTTTACTTACCGATTCACACCATTGCATTTAATCGCAAGAACTTTAGGATTTCAATTCCTTTGTTGTTTCTCTCTATTCTCCGTTCTAGCTTGTCTTCAGAAGAGCACTGCCTCTAAGTTCGTGTTGGTGTTGGCGTCTAAGTCGGGACTAAATGACGGAGTCAGCGTTAAGATGATTCTTTTCATGTTTTAGTTTTGGTGGTTGTAATATTATCGTAATGTACACCATGTATTTCTTATGTGTAATTTATCTCTGATATGAGCAAAGGGCAACGTTAAAATGATGAAAATCACTGTGTTAGTTTCTTTTAAAAATGGAAATATTTCAAGATATAGCTGTTGTATATCAAATGAGAGGATTCAGTTAGTATAATACGAAACCGTCGTTCCACGACATCCTTTTGGGTGGTGTCATTGGGTTAAAATACCAGCATGTTTAGGAGCAGTCATTTAATATAGGGAATGAAAGGCCTGTGCGTAGATTAAAAATAAACTACAGTTTAAAACCCGTCCCCACATATGCTGGAGAGTGGCCAATGAGGTCAAATTTTAATGTTGATATAATCATGTGTAATAGGATACTGGTGTGATTGCATACAAAACGAGTCTTTGGGGTTGTAAAACAGTATAACTATATGTTATAAGCAAACTCTCGGTGCAGGCGACCGTAACGAGATTTTTGGACCGCTGGATATTGTACTTGCCGTATCATCACACAACTGTGAACTTTTGAATCTTTGGTGTCTTATTTTACTTGCCTCCATGGCGATTGAGTTGTAATACATTTATTAAGTTCCCGGTTCGTTGCTGTAATTTGTACTTTTTTTGTGTGAGGGTTAAAGATTGTTATATGTGAATTTGTGAATTGATATGTTATAAGGCATGAATCCATTCACATACATATTGATTCTGTTATGACGTCAGGGCTTACTCTGTAGTATTAGTAATTTGCAGCTAATAATTCATGAAAACTATATATATATATATATATATATATATATATATATATATATATATATATATATATATATATATATATATATATATATATATATATATATATATATATATATATACACACAGTATATTGAAGAGAGAGAGAGAGAGAGAGAGAGAGAGAGAGAAAGGTTCAAGTTCATACACCTATCATACTCTATCCCTCATTCCGTCCATGCTATGAAAAGGAAAGCCTCGGTTGTTTTTCTGAGATCGTCAGAGGGAGGGTGAGAGGTATTGTTATGCGGGGGAGGAGGTATCGTTATGGGAAGCATAATTTCTTACGTCCATTGTTGTTATCATCGTTCTTGTTCGTCGTCTTTATTTCTTGTAAAATCTAGGCTTTCCTTCGAGGTAAGGAGGTTTAGTAACTGAAGTTTATTAATCTTTCCTTTGAAATAATATTACATTTGTTGTACGTACAATGCATTCCAACAGTATGGAACCAGGCTGTGTGGAGTTTAGGGAATTTGCTGCAGTGGTGTGTAGATTTAACTTCACTTCGTATAAAGATTGGTTGTGTGTAAGGTCCTGAGCAGCAACTAATATCGGCCTCACTTCTTTCTCACTCCCTTGGCTTTTAATCACTCCTTTATTGTCAGGGGAATCCACGTCCTTCCACCTTAGGTTTTCATTCAGTTACATGAAAGTAATGATAACGATGTTGTAATGACGACCCAGGTAAGTGAATCCGCAACACAGGGATCGCAAGGAACAATTCTTTTTGGGTAGATCGTTTATGGCTTTGACCCCGGGTTCATGAAACGTGTAAGGCTCCGGAGATTACGCCTATTGTGGCTTTTATAGAGCACAGCAGACCTGGAGGATTTGCGGCCCCGTTCTTTTGAACGACACTGAACGAACGGAAAACTTCCTTCCCGAATATCTCCCGGATAAATTATGGCATTCTTACACCGTTCCTCAGATCAAAGCGGTGAATTTATGAGGACTGTTAGTTTTGAGTCTTCAAAAGTATTTTGATTTTCGCGGAGAGAGAGAGAGAGAGAGAGAGAGAGAGAGAGAGAGAGAGAGAGAGAGAGAGAGAGAGAGAGAGAGATCATTACTTATGTTTAAGTTAGGAATTTAAATCTGGATATTTTCTTCTTTTTTTTTTTTAACTCCAAGTGTGTTCTTATTTTTGAGAGGATAACTATCATATTTTATTGTACAGGATAGAAAAAAGTTGGTACTATCACAACTATGCAGTTAGGTCAACATCTTGTTCTATTTTCTATCTAACCGGATTTAAGGTGCCCTTATTGCATTCTTTAGATAAACTACACACAAAATAGGTTTGCTTTTTCTCTCTGATATCCTTTGATCGTGTGTTTTTGGCCTTGACGAAGAGGATTGTTGGAAACCTTTGCCCTCCTCTGTGACATGTTTGTAGTTAGAACGAAATTACTACCTGTTTGGAGGTAATGAATAAAATCATTCGGGCTGAAAATATATGCTACTGTCAAATGTCTCTCTCTCTCTCTCTCTTTGTCAGTCTTTAAACCCATGATAGAGTTATCCTACTTTGGCAGCTGTCAAAAACTCCTTCCCTCTCATTTTAGGTTATGCCAGTGAGGAAACGCTCAATGCCGCGTCTTTTTCCGCGGTGCGCTGGGGAAGACGATAGATTTTATAGCCAAATAATTGTGTTTATGGTTTTCTTTTTTTATTTGAACGAGTTCAGCCGCCACGAAGTTTATGCCATTGGATTAATTTATACGAGACGTGTCGTTATGGCGATAACGTCCTGATGCTGATGAAATCCAGCCTTTGTTATTTGTTATGCTTGTTATTGTATCCTTGCAAATATGTGCCATTAATATTTCTTTAAATGTTTTTGCGGTCGTCTCGTAATTTTTTTCATGTCTTTGAAACTATTATACCGTAAATACAAAGTCTAATCTTCAAGAGAAAATGTTTACGAAGCATGTTTCTGTATATTCTTGTCTTTAAAGTCCTCTTAAAATTGACTCGTGCTTCTTTTATGACTAATCTTTTCTCGGTATTGACAAGAGGTCTGCATTTTGTGATGAGCACATAATTTTCAATGGCAAAAACCTGGTGTTGAACGCTACTTTACTTTAAAATGCAGCAGATGACCAGATTATCTGTATTTCTAAATGTTCTTTATTACAGAGTTTTTACAAGTAAGTAACTTGTCTAAGCTGTGTAGTATGTGTGGTGTTTATTTCTAACATTTATCAATTAATGTTCTTCATGCGTTGCTTCTTGACGTTTTAGAATATTATAGCTTTCACGATGTTGTAATGCACTTGATCTCGCTACGCTTCAGACAGAATGGCCAGACATCCGCTGTTAGCAGGATGTGCAAAGGAAATGGGGAAATTAAATGTGGGAAATATGTTTAGCCTTGTTTATTAGTAGTGGTTAGCTGGTAGAACTCGTGTGAACCAGGTGCGGGTTTGTTTCTTACGCAACAGTAGGGAAAATTCATTTTAACCTCCCCGCTTTTATTTGTATGGTGTATCTGTTGTACAAAATTTAACCAGGGGTGTCTGTATGTAGAGGCTACTGTTTATGAAATATTGCATAGTCAGTCACCTAGTAATAAATATTTTAATAGTGTAAATTGGGAGTAAGCCGAGGCAGTATTACTATGACATTGGTCTCCCTATCCCCGCTCCCCATCCCTTACCTCAACCCCTCTCTGTTTCCAAGTTCGAGGCTGAGATCGCGTTGCGGTTTTTGGGGGTTTAAGAAGTCAGCCTGGTGCGGTGGAAAGTAGTGGGGAGAGGTTGGGGTTTTGTTGGAGTAGGGATGGGTGTGCGTAGTTTGTCTTCCGCCACTATGGTTGTACGTATATTTTTGTGAACCTAAACTGAAATCATAACGGAAGTGAGAGTTACACATTCTTTGTTCTTTGTTTGAATGAATGGTGGATACTGATGATATTAAGTAAATGTTATATTTGTGTTAAAAAGTGGTATTTCCTTTGGAACTTGATCAGATTTAGTTTGTATTCGTTATAGATTTGAAAGGCGAACTTAGAAAGTACTACATTACATTCTTACAGATCTTATATCGGACTGTTTTCACGATTTTAGCAGTAAAGACTAGTTTCATAACCTCAACTAAAACGGCGCTTGTCCGTGAATCTCAAGTCTCTCGCCAATCCTCAGGTTGCTGAGTTCTCGAAGGCTGTAAAAGTCTGCACCCTTTCTTAAACTTTTGACGGCTGCATCCTTGGTGATGTTGCAAAGAATTGCGCACGATTCCGGATAACTAACGAAATGATGCGTTGAGTAGATAATCTCGTTATGCATTACATGACCTGTGTACTCCTCATCACAAAGCATTCATTGCTACTGACTGAGGGAAGTTTTGCAGTTTTGCTTTGAACAGTGTCTGGAAACGTTTGATTTTTTTTCTTATCTTTTGTAAATTGTTATGCAGACGTATAAAGATTTTAACTGAATCCAAAGGTTGGTTTATTGGACTGCACACACACACACTATATATATATATATATATATATATATATATATATATATATATATATATATATATATATATATATATGTATATATATATGTATATATATATATATATATGTGTATATATATGTATATGTATATGTATATGTATATATAAATGTATATGTATGTATGCATGCATGCATGCATCGTTGGTTGTTTACTACTAATTTGTGGAGAACTTTCACATTATCAAGGCTGCTTCATAAACCTACAGAGGATCACCATCAGCAGACTACCACACTTTCTGTGTTACTCGCGTACGGATGCTTACTGGATATAATGACGAACCTAGTATTTTGGTAATTCTATAAACCCAATAATTTTTGGGTAACCAGACCATAAATACGGTTTTTTTCACCATTGTAACATAATTGAACAAATCAATAATTTTCAGTTCACCTTTCGTAATAACCCAGTCGTCTTGTTACCCCCAATAGTTTCTTTCTCGCGCTCCTGTTCCTCTTATTAAGTTTTGTGAACTGCTAGAAGCTTGTGTGTCAGGGAAATTACCAGGTAGGAATGGGTACATTGTTTGTAACCCCATGCCCCATACGTAGGTACATAACGATTTTTTTTTCATGAGGGGAAATACGTAAAACTTCCTTAGACGAGAAGTGTTACTAATGTGATTTGATAGTTATGAAGTCTCCCATGGTTCGGCATGTTAACCTGCTGCATATCTAAGTTTATAGATTTGTAATAACCATCGATGTCATTATCATATACTGTATAATACATTACTTTTTCTTTCATTTGGCATGACAATACTGAACCTTGAAAATTATCATTAGGATGTGTTTTAATCATTGCTGCTTATACCCAAGAGTTGCCGTGTCCTAGTACAGAATTAATATTTTCAGTTATTATAGAATTTATGTACATTTTAGCAATTTGGTTTTTTTAATCTTTTATTATATACTCATATAATAGACGCCTGATGTTATTAAAGGTAATTTGCAGTTATTGCAGCAAACAGCTAACGTGCCAGCCGTTAGAAAATGCATACTTGTAATCACTTCATAACCCTTATTTTGGTGTAATGAAAATGTTTTGCCGCAACAAAGGCTTACTATGATTTTGAAAACAGCAAGAAAGGAGAAAAAAGTAAAAGGTCTGGTGTACCGTTGGAAGTTCATAATATTACTGGAAGTGATGGGAGGGGAAATATGCCATTGTATCTATTGTGCCCCTGACGTGAGTTAAGCGTCGTAGGGGGGATGGGGTGGGGTGAAGGGGCGGTCAGTGTTTTTCTGGCGATGATGTTTTGTGCTTTTATTTGTTGATGAGTTAATATCTGTAGAACACGCAAGGTTGGCGCCGCATGAATACTGTTGACTTGCTGCTTCCGCCACTTAAACATTGTTCAGTTTAAGGTTAACTTTATGGTCGATTGGTGTCATAGGTCAATTGGCATTAAAATTGTCGGTAGTTACTTGAAAAGGAAACAGCCATAGCTGCAGTCTCGTTTTTAGAACCGTAAGAGGACCGTTCTTGAGGAAGAGTGTATAAATGTGTACGTTAATATCAGTGTATTTTTATTGCAGACTTGAATGTATTGTTTTGTAGAACAGTAATTTCAGCTTGTGATTTGTTCTTTATTCAGTTTGCAACCTTTACTGAGATGACGTTGATCATTTCATATGAAAAGGGCAGTTTACAGCTCCCATGGGCTGTCAGTAACGTTCGTTGTTATAGTGGAGAAAGTATTCTGCTTGAATTGTGCCAGCTAAATATTATTTTGCTTGTTTGTTCATTCTGATACAAGTAGATGATTTGTAACTTGTTTGGTTTAACAGGTTTTAAAAAGGTAATTGGTTTTACGTGAAATGGAAAGGAATGATCTAAAAGAGTTCAACATTAAGAAAATTTATCATAATAGAAATTATAGAATATAAATCTATTGGTGATAATTGATGATGAGTAAATGTTGTGTTAATCATTAATCAAGTATATCCAGAATGGTAGAGAGATTCGGTTCATTGGTAAATAAGTTTGATTCGTACACTGGAAATAATAAATAGAGACTAATGTAAATTGGCTTGAAAGTCTGACTATTACTGATAATGATTTGAATATGCAGAGATCAATGAGAGGTCCTCCTTATGGAAAGATAAATTACCTCAACTATCTTCCTTACCTTCATTATGGAGATTTCTCTACCATTGTAGAGTTTTGTCTAGCGTTTCCGGGAAGAATTTTACTGGGGTTTCACTCCTATTTGTTGTACATATTGTTTTTGTAAGGCTTTAGTCGTAGCTTTTGTAACATTTACTATTGGGTTTCGATCGTTCCTAGGATACTGTTTTTATTTTTTTCGATAAACCATATTTTACGCCAGTTAGTTTAGATACATCTTTATCACATATTCAGAGGAGTTATGAAAGTGTTTTAATGATGTTAAAGGAAGCTTCATTGTCTTGTTGCAGTTTCAGTGCTGAATCTCTCTCTCTCTCTCTCTCTCTCTCTCTCTCTCTCTCTCTAAGTAAAAACAACTTGCATATCAGTGTCCCTGAACAATGAGTACTTGGTAATTGGCCTTATTTCCGAAATTTGACCTTCGGCGTTCTTTTGCGAGAGGGGTTATGGTAGAGTTGGAAAGTGGAGCGTTAACAGACCTGTTGTTTGTTGCATTTGCTATTGATACGATGCAGTATCCAATTTACTATAAAGATTTATTTTCTGCCGCATAAGGAAGTATTAAATTTAGCTAACGTGAAATAGATCCAAATAATGCCCACGAACAAACAAGACTTGGATGAGTTGGTCTGTTTCTTAACTTGGTCCTGGTAATAAGTACAGACAAACCAAACGAAACATAAAATCAGTATTGGCGATATTCCGATAATCAAGTGCTATAGGGAGAAATTACAATAATTCCATAGATCCCTGTTTAACTTTTGAGTGTATGGTGGAGCTTGTAACTGATTTTTCATTGTTTTCTTATCTTATTTTAGTATAATGCATAGACGTCCGTCTTTTTGTATACACAATTAAGTTTAGTACATATATGTATGTATATGTGGTTGCAAAAATTACAAGACAACTGTGTTGGTGCTACAATTCAGGATTTTCCTCGTGAATTTATATGAAACCAAACCAGTTCGAAATTTAATTACTTTTAATGTTCACCTTAAAATTAAATACTCGTTTATCAAGATTATAGTAAAAGATCTCAGTGTCTGAGAAGTATTTTATTAAATATAAAAGTATTGCAGGAGGCTAACATAATTATTATGCTAATTATTGTGACCTCTTGCACGTACTAGGGCATTGTTTCCTAGAAGACTATCATTTTTTAGTAGTGGAGACGTAAAGTCCATTACATATTAGGATAATGTAGAAGCTACTTAAAAAGATTTGCAGTGCATGAAGCAAAACTGATAAAGTGCGGGAAGTTCATGAATGATTTTGCTCGTCCTATAGCGATCAGCTGATCGTGAAGAGTGAAGTATTGCCACAACTAGCCTATTATTATATCCCTCATGTTTTAAAGTTGGAGAATCCATATTAAATATGAAGCGGTGTGTCCCTGATTTATATGGATTTCTGTATTTTCTTCACCTAAAACCCAGGATCACGCACTTGCCTCTCACAATCAAGTGGTTGTTTGGGATTTTTTTTTTTTTTGTAAAGAAGAACTAGGGGTCAGGCTTTTTTTAAATTCGCCCAGAGCTTTTCGATTTACTTTTTTTTATGATACTGTTAAGTCACATTGCATACTGTATTTAAGAACGGTTGATGATACTATAAACAATTTTCAGAGGTATTTTGGTTTGATATGATGATTTAAGACATAACATATTTCTCCATAGATAGTCCTTTTTACTCCACAGGGTCATTGACTTTCATAGTAACGCTCAGAAGCAAGACCCAGCATTAGCAGTAGCTGTGGCGGTGATGATTTTTGTATTTTCCGTGTAGGTGGAGAAGTAACGAATGAAACGCTCGCTCGGCCCAGAGAAGATTACAGGAAATGACGCTGATATGGCTTCGTCTTCTGTCCCTCCACGCTGGAGTTAGATCTTTTTCTTTTTCTTTTTCTTTTGCCCTCGTTTAGAATCTCTTGCATATTTTTGTGGCATAATAAATATATATGTAAAATATGCGTGTGTGTGTGTGTGTTTAACAACAATTTCTTGGGATATCAGTGTTTTGTTAATGAATGTAGGCTAATGAGAAATAGTTAAAACCGTATTTATAAGAAGCATGCCATGAAAACTGCCTGCGATAAACTTGCGTAGAATTTTTCAGAGTATACGATAAAAGAGAGTGTCTGTTAGCGTAGATGAATTTGATGATTCATCATTGCGCTTTACATTGGTCAATTATATTTTAGTTTGATTTATTGTATAATACCAGTCATAAGATCGTAAGATAGATATAGACTATATATCCAACATTTATATATAAAAACATAATCAAATTGATTCCGTTTCTTTGATTAAGACGAGCCCAATTTTGATGTGGTTTTCTTAATTATGAGGAACTAATCTTAACAGACTCTAAATAGGAATACAGAGTACTATTTTAGCACCAAATTTTGGCTTACATAGTTCTTGTTTAAGACTTAGTTTAAAGGGTCTCTTTTTCCTTGAATTAAAATATTCAGCATTTTCGAAACTTACCTTGTACTTCCGGAACTGGCAATGTCTCAACTGCATCAGAAACTCGGTTGATAGCGACAGCAAGCAAGAGCGTAAATGTAGTTATCTTTTCCTGTCACCAGCAGAATATATTTTGATTGTGCATTCGGGACTTGTGTTTCACCTCCCCTCTACCAGGGAACCCCAGTGACTATTTAAACATGCGTATTTTTATTTTATATATTTATTTTATATCTAGAACTTTATTATGAATAGGTCCGTAGTTGGTGAATCGGTGTAGTTAAGTCAAGTTTGCAGACTAATTGTTTTTCCGAGGGAATTTGGAAACTCGTATGCATCATCTTAGACATGTCCAATTTCGTTTGGGGGACTTGGAACAGCAACGTCGCTTGGATTCCACCGGAAAAGGAAATGGATTACGAGGTGCCTGATCTTTGGGTCATGTCATGGAGGATTAACGTCATTCTAATCAGAAGAAAGCTAGGCGAAACTAATTTTTACCTCGTGTAGCCAAAATCAGCTTTGTCTTAAAGTTGGTAGGGTATAAGAAGCGCGTTAGTCTTCTGAATACAGAGTTAAATGTGTTCATATGTTTGTGCATATATGGTACGACTTTTCTGTAATGAAAGATACATAGGCACTGGTGATTATTTTAGGGGGTGGATTTTAAATCAAAATGTTAAGACTTCGCTTTTTAGAAAATCTTCCCCCAATGCAAAGATAGTTTCGTCTGCTGTAAGTAACCATGGAGAAACTGTCGTTCTAGATTTAAGAGACACATGAGGCGACAGTAACAGGCCAAAAACCAACAAACCAACGCTACTCTTCGCCGGATGATCTGATGGGTACCAAAGGAGCTGGTTTTCCTGGCGGAAGAACTCTGATAAGTAAAGCTCATAGCCTGAGGCACGAATCATTACCGGCCCAGCAGCTAAGGTTTAGGTCGCCTCTAAGGTTTAATGATTCTCTCTCTCACACACACACGTGTGTGTGTCACACACACACACATACACATACACACGTTGCCGAACCCTCACCGGGAAAAGCGTTATCATATATGTTATGGTAGTCTGATTAGTAGAGTGCAGTTGGCAGTTATGTTTGCGAAACTTCCTGTTACATCGTTACAAACTGCGTGCTCTAGGCGTTATACGTATATGAACTATTTTCAGAATTATAAATTATTAAAGAAAAAAAATGACGTTATTGGCAGAATAAGGTGCGAGTTTTGTGTAGTAACAGTCGTATTATTGTGCGATGACTTTGCTGCTCTTCCAGACTGTATTCAACCAGCTTTCATAGTACCATACCTTACTGCTCCATTGACGGTGGTTTTTCTTAAGTGCACCAGTGCTTGTAATGATTAGTAAGTTTCATCCAAGAGCATTTGTCTTTGCCGTGCTGAAGTCACGTGCATGATAAAACCATCATGCACAAGCACAAATGAACCCGAAAAGGGCGGGAAACGTAGGAAGTCCCCTGGCTAGTTTTGTTAATAGAAAGTGAAACAGCTTGAGGGTCCGTTGTGAGCACAGCCATTTAGCATCAACGTGAACGGGAGTTTTATTTTTGTGAGCCAACTGGTTCCCCACTCCGTTTTTGTTCTTTTCTCTCTCGAAGATAATATATAGTTTATTGAGGAGTTCATGGTCAGGAAGTTGGTTCTCTTTATTGCTTCCTGTTTTGACTGTCGGCGACGATGCGATTGTATTATACCAATGGGCCGTGTGTTTCCCGCCTCTTCGGTTTCACTTTCAGATTCATGAGAATAAAGGACATGACTCGGCGGATTTTATTTTCTTTTCTCTGCGTTGTGCCGTTTAATGCTTGAGGGAATTGTTTTGAATCCAAAGTAGAAATGGGATTAATTAGTGTTTTTTAAGGGGTTTCCGGGCAAGTACTTATTAATCGTTGGCACTGTGACTTTGCCTCCGAACCACTGCTCACGTGAATCTTTAATGACACCAGTTATCTTTTGTTTACTGTCCTCTTATCTGATGCATAGGTTAGCTGGCTCGCTAACATAATATGGTTAACTGTTTAAAGATTGAAACACTGAGCAACAGCACGTATTAAATCTTGAAGAGAAAAATATGCCAGTTATAGCGTCTTTCGAGGTTAGGCATCAATTTACTTCTTTCTATTTCCTAGTTTCCAACTGGCCTGGCAAGAAGAGGAAATAGGTTGACCGTTCATCGGCCTTGTATGTGTATGCACGCGCGCACACACACATGCACACACAATTATGTAATATATATATAATTGTATATATATATAATTGTATATATATATATGTGTGTGTGTGTGTGCGCGCGCGTGCATACTGTACACGTACAAGGCCGATGAACGGTCAACCTATTTCCTCTTCTTGCCAGACCAGTAGGAAACTAGGAAATAGAAAGAAGTAAATTGATGCATAACCTCGAAAGTCGCTATAATTGACATATTTTTCTCTCCAAGATTTAATACGTGCTGTTGCAGTGTTTCAACCTTTAAACAGTTAACCACATTACGAGAGAAGCTATGCCTTCTAAACTGACAATATAAGATAGGGGTTAGAAGGCAAACCCAGACTGTACATACGGATATTATTTACTGTCCAGAAGCTCGGACCGAGGTGCTATACCTTCACTTAACGTTCTTGTATGGAGATCTGTGGTGTAAGAGAGGCTGGCCCTGGCCCCAAGCTGAACAACGCAGGTCAAAACGTGGGTCTTGAGTTTACCAGCCAGTTGACTATCGGTGTTACACCCTGATACGTATATATATATATATATATATATATATATATATATATATATATATATATATATATATATACATACATACATACATACATACATACATACATACATACATACATTGCATTTTGTAGTGCAGAGCAGCCACTGCCCTGTTGTAGGAGTCCTAGAATTAAAGTAATATTTTATCTTCGCTTGAAAGGCTTGGGCGGAGGATTTTAATATGCAATTCCTTATAATCTTAGACGTGTTTTGTATGCAACTTTGTGGGAGGATATCGTAGCTGGTGTGGTTTTTCTGTTGGGAAGAAGTCAATTTTGCTCTTGGCTTAGACGCTTATACTGCTCTTATTTTATTAATAATTTCGTTCGCCAAGGATACGGTTCTCTCAAAATGTTCATAGTGGTTCTAAAGTATGTGAGGAATGTGGTGTGCGCCTCTTTTTTTACACTTGTACAAAAACACTTAAACACGCGCTCCTCATGAATGTGCCCTATTCGTTTTATTGCACTACAGTATAGTGATGTAACGGCACTGTATATTAGTTTTCTTTGTGGTGTTTCAGTATGTTATAGTCGTTTTCAAATTTTTTGCATTTTTAGTGTTTGTCATTTTCATGTTATTTCCGCTCGTAGTTGTTATGCATTTTAACAGTTATTTTCACAAAATTCTTTAAAAATGTGAGTCGTGGAAGTGTAGACTGCACTTGAATTAGTATATTTTTAAACCATGTCCAAAAGTGCATCCATAGTTTTTATTGTTAATTTGTTGTTATTTATGATATTCTCGACTTTCTGAGATGTGCAAACGTTTATATGATATTCTCGACTTTCTGAGATGTGCAAACGTTTATATGTAACAAGGCTAACTGATAATTAACTCTAATATTCATTAAACGGGTGAAAATAAGTAAAAATTTTAATAAAGATTATAAACATAAATACTTTAGATAAAGAATGTGACAGGAAAATTAAACGCAAGAATACCAACATCAGGAAGACAAAAACTGGTTCTTGAGTCTCAAAAACCAAACGTGGTAGGGAAAAATCTTTGTTGAAATGCGCTTGTGAGAGTTGCCACACAGTGTAAATCGTAAATATTGTCTGCCTGAAGACAGACAATATTTCAGTACCGACAGAATACAAGATTGAAAAGCTGACACGGTTACCATTGTTTCTGTAGTTATGAAAAGCATTGTAAACAAACGAATCTAACTCCCTGGCACAAATAGATATGTTTTAAATTAAAATCTAGAGTGGAGTTGAAGGTAGCACCAAGAATTGTAAAATGTTAGGAAGGATTAAAAGTCCAACCTCATGCCACACTGATTACACCACTGACAAATCAGTTCCAGATTATTGTTGAAGCTTGGAGCCTTACGTTTACTGAATGTTAGAACGTATTTTGGTCACAGTTTTTTTGTAAATCAGTTACTTAGATATCCCATTGGAGACCTGTTTTAATATTGTTTTTATATCTTCATTGTCTGTGTTGTTGTCAGGTGAGTTTTGCAAGTGAAGTGGGAGTTGTATGCACAGGTGCTTAATGTTATATGGTCCGACGCATCTATGTTCATCGGTGTTTGGTCATTAAGCTTAACTTGACTGCTGGTTGGCTAAAAGTTTGTTTGCTCCTTGAAGAGTAAATATGCAGTGCGCGAATGTTTCTCTCTCTCTCTCTCTCTCTCTCTCTCTCTCTCTCTCTCTCTCTCTCTCTCTCTCTCTCTCTCTCTCAGACACGTCCCCTTCCCCGTAAGCTAACCGATCTTAAAATATTTTTTGTCGAAATCCTGGAAAGTTGGAATCATGTATGTAATTTTTTATTCCTTTGAAGTTTCCTAATCATGCAGAAATTTGTTTATTTATAAGATTAGCCAAAGTTATCTGGTAATCACTTAGGATGAAAGCCCTTAAGTAATGATTGAAAGCGAACGTCAACAAGCGTAGAAAAGAAGCGTTGTTAGTTGCAGGTGCAATATATGCTGGTGCTGTGTTGACTGCCCAGGTAAACGTGGTTAGACCCCTCCAGCATTTAAGGTTGAGGTAATAACCGGGGTTGTGTGGCTGTTCCCTTGCCTTCGGATATTTCTCAGCTGCTTACACGACTGTCTCTCTCTCTCTCTCTCTCTCTCTCTCTCTCTCTCTCTCTCTCTCTCTCTCTCTCTCTCTCTCTCTCTCTCTCTCTCTCATATATATATCAAACTTTTTTTATTTATAATACTCGCATTACCAGGTTAAAACTAAAGAAACATTATCAGCTGCAGCATTTTCTGATTTTTTGGCTAAGAATTCGTCTCAGCAATTATAGCATGCGTTGGCCACGGAAATAGCGATACTTATTGTGCTCTGCTAAGCGGGAAACCTTTTATACCTTGCGTTATGTACTTTCGTTGTCGTTTGATCTTTTGTTCTTCATACAATTTTCTCCTCTTTGGTTTTCCCACATTTTATGTGAAGATCCCAGGATTTTAGTGAAAGTTACTGTATTTTCTGTGTGCCCCTGTTGTCCACTTTGGGTAATCTCTTATACTTGAGTTTCCTATGCGAAACGTACTAATGACACCAGTTTACCATTTTTTGGCTGATGACAGTCATGTTGAGATATTTTCACGGCATTCATTAATGCAGTATGGCGATGAAATCCCACTGTATTGCGGTGGTAATTATTTAGAGGAGGTAATTATTCACAGTAGTGAGTTACGGTTGAGAATACTGCTTTTTTTTTTTTTTTTTTTTTTTTTTTTTAAAGGATAGAGTAGTTACAAAATACTTTCAGTTGCAGTGCTGATATCAAGAATGCCTTTCAAGGATAGCCTGTGGAAGGTACCGTCGACCATTGAAGGTGAACTGTCTTTACATTTTGCATATGAATTGTGGTAGTGGGAATAGTTCTCTGTTGGCGGGACGGAGTCAAGGTCACTGTCCTTGGTTGAATACCTCTCTGACTAATTAAGTACTGATTCTTCATCAGAAACCATTGTTTTGATATTTGTGGCTCGTATCCTTGTTTCGGTGTGTTGTACTTATTTTGAGGTATAAGGCAAGTTAGTGTATGTTTGTTTATCAGCATAATATAAAATTGTTCATAGGAAATACACTTGCCTTTTATGTAAGGATACTCCTACATAAAATGCTCTGGTTTGTATATTAGGAAAAGTTCAAATTAATTTTGAAATTTGCTATATTTGGCGTTTTGTACTTATGTCGAAGTAATGTAAAGAATATTGTAGGCCTACTTTAGATTGCTCTTATTTTTATATTGAAATTCAGGCATCACGACTACTACTACTACTACTACTACTACTACTACTACTACTACTACTACTACTACTACTGTGTATCATACATCAAAGATGGTATCACTTATAGCACTTTTGATAATCGTTTAATGTCTTTATTACCATTACCATCACTGAAAAACAAGCGCCAATCCATCAAGATTTTTGGATTAGTTGCTGAAATCCCCTTCGTGGTCTTTTAAGTCCTCAGGTTCTGGAACGAATTACGGAAAAGGACCCGTGATAGGTATGTCAGAGGAGAGCCTTTGTCGTGAATGCTTTGACCGGGTTATCGGTTTAAGGTCCCTCGTCAAGGGGTGTTATGGTAAATGGTTACTGAAGAATGATCCGTATACCTGATGGGCGAATTTGAGCTTGGGGGGTTCCCCGGCAAGAATCCCAAGGTGGAAATTCATGGCGGTGGCCCCTGGGGTGTGCTGATAGAAAAACAACGGCGTTGTTGGCGGTAAGCTCGTGACGGTTGTTTAAAAGAGCATTTGTTTCTTCGTTGTTATCCAGTGCCAGAAGGCGAATTAATTCAAGTTATATTATGAAATTGCAATTTTAGTATTGGAATTTCGTCACGGATAAAGACATGCCAAATAATACAAGTGAAGTAAGGGATATCTTTGTGTGTTTTTGGATGAAGTTGACACATAGTATGGCATATGCAAACTAATATATTTGTGCCTTTAAAATTAAATAATTCAAGCAATTTTAGGTGTTTTATGAAAATGACAAAAAATCAATTTTCATAATTAAATTTTAGGTTCATAATTTATCATTCTAGAATGTACCTATGACATAAGCATGATTGTGATCGTGATAATGAAGTTTTAATGGTAAAATACACCATAAAATCCAGTTCTAGTTATTCTGTATAATTCATGTACAGCCCTTCGGAAAATCTCCGTACCAAAGGCATTTAATGGTTTTCATTCCTGGTTTCCAAAGCTGTAATAGAACACTTTAATGATCTTAGTAAGTAAATAGCTTTGTGTTTTGTTCTTGTATGGTTAGCTACAATTTAGCGTTGAGTAAGAAAAATATGTAATTGTCACAAGCCCCATTCATGAATGGTGAGAGTTCGAGTTTACGTTAATCAGAAGGTTGCATCGCTGGATGACTCGATGTCCGAGAATCAAGTGCGACAACTGTAACAGCCTCTTGATTATGTTTATATTGGAATTTCGAATAGACAGCTGACATAAATAAAGTCTGTTCAGATTGTGTTCAAGCCTGTTAGTGTTTTTCGGTGACCTAAGGTGATTGGTAGGTGAAGGCCCATTACGTTTCTAATAGACCTCGACCTAAACAATGGTGCTTCATTTTGTCGAGCCCAGTTGGAGAACGCGTAATGTAGTCAAAGGCTTTTGTGTGTGAGTCAGGATATCGGTTCCCGAGATTTCCTTCTTTTTTTTATTAATATTCTTTGCTGTATTTCCATGAAGTATGGGGAATTTAGAATCATCTGCAGTGGACATTTATATTGTTTCCTTTAATTACCTCCCGTTAATTTTTAATGGATTCGGTGGTTAAGTATGAATGCTCTGTGGATTAAGGCAGTAGCTTGCCATTGGATTAAGATTAATACTAAGCAAAACCTTTTCGCGGAACCCGAATTTTTCCCTTCTTATCATTGATTATTTACACAGTTTTATTTTAAGAAATAATGGGAAAATAGATAAAGAACACTGAAGGAATATGAGAGAGAGAGAGAGAGAGAGAGAGAGAGAGAGAGAGAGAGAGAGAGAGAGATCCCTAATGAAAAGGAAAGATCTCTTCAGTTTTGTCAGAGGTCATGAAAAATGCTTAATAGTTTTAAATCTTGACCCGCTTCCCATCTGTGTCAGGCCTTACCCGGTGATTGGAAGTGAGAGAAGGGGAACAAGGCCGGGGTTGGGGAGAGTGAAGAATGTGGGTGGAATTGAGGAGGATGGTACACAAAGAGATTGAAGTTGAGATTGGTTTGTTGTGTTGGTGATTAAGATTCCTTAGAAGCGGATACAAGGCCTCGTTATTGGCTTATGCTTGTATGGCGAGTGGAAGCTGCTTCGTTGTTTCATTCAGTTGGGCGTCTTTCTTTTCGTGTTTGGACAGTGTGGAGCTCCCGTGTCGTTTGGGAGCTGGTATGTAGAATGGGCTGGGATTCCGTGTTCATTGAAGAGTTTTATTGGCTCGGCAAATATTTTGCCGTGTTTATGAATACGGAAAAACATCTGGTCATGGAACCTAACGGACGCTGTCGATTGTTTTGCCAAAGATAAAAGAAGTAAATAAAACAATCGAGTATCGCAGTGTAAACAGACACATAGCAAGCAAAAAGAAATTAATAAAATAATCAGAAGTGTTCTGTATTATGTAATAAACGAAAAATCCTGCGAGAATCACGTTTGAAACTGACTTGTCTTGATATTGCGGAGAGTTTTTTTTACTGCATTCTTTTTCTTTTTTATTAATTTTTACTAATATAAAAATAATTAAATGCAATGGTATCTTGGAAAATTCCAGGCCAGATTTGTTGTCATGGCCGGGCAATGAAATTGAATGTAAAGTACTTCAGTAGGGTGGAGGAGCATAGATTGCATGGGAAGGGCGAGGGATAATAATTAAGGGTGGAAATCTCACACATTCCTTGGCATCACCACCTTATCCACCTTATCCTGAAGGTCAGCATTAACTCCATTCTTAAAGGTCATCCTCTCCCGCGTATACCTAGCTATGATATGATTAGTATACTTGTTTAGTATGAATAGTTTCATAAGAGCAGACTCAGTATATAAATACGCTGTCTTATTTAGTGCACTTTAAGATTATTCGCAAGGCTGAAACTTGACACTTTGTTAAATTAAGAGGCTAAACACCCTTCCTCCGTTTCTTGGGAAAGTGGAACAGGATATGAGCCCGACCTACTTAGTCAATTAATTCTGATATATATTATATATATATATATATATATATATATATATATATATATATATATATATATATATATATATATATATATATATGAATGGTAAACTTGCTCATCAAGCAGACGAAATGCATGAAGGCTTGGTTGGTTTGTTTGGACGTAATCTGATTGTATCTTTGGTTTTAAAAAAGAAAATAAAGAAATATAGCTCGATGTTGAAGTTAGTATTTAATGAGTATTTCACGGTCTGTTGAGAAGGTGCGATTAAATTGTGCTGATTAGCCTAATGATGTGCGAAATTATTTGTGGAATTTACGACATAGATTAAAACTCATCACTAGTGTGTGTGTGTGTGTGTGTGTGTGTGTGTGTGTGTGTGTGTGTGTGTGTGTATTAAATGGAAGGCTGAAGTTCGTCCACAAACCTTACCGTAAGCACTGAACCTCTTTTTCAAGTGTCGGAAGAAACATATAATTAAAAAAACTCCTAATTAAAAGTAATAGAAAAGGACAATGTATTTCAACCTTCAACCCAACAGAGCGTACACGGACGTAATTACTTGGACGTTTATGGTGGTTAGATGAGTCTCTCTCTCTCTCTCTCTCTCTCTCTCTCTCTCTCTCTCTCTCTCTCTCTCTCTCTCTCTCTCTCTCATTTGTTGACGATAGCTTGTGAAATTCTGTTTCATCATATTTAGGAATTTCAATATTTTAATGTTCTTGCAAATTTTCGATTAATTTCTTATAATGGTGAGTCGGGATCCCATTACCTGAATTATGGGATGTACAATGCTTGCTTCTGTTGTATGGGTAAAAGAAATAATAGGCGTTAGTAGTTAAGTAAAAGGTCGCGAGATTCACCTTTGACTGAGAATGGCCAGAGGAAGACAGTATAGTTACCAGAGAATGTACTGTAGGAGGAAGAAAGGATGTCATGGCTTGTGGTGGTGACAGTAGGTGGTAATATCAGCCTAAGGTAGATTTCGTGTTTTGTGAGGAGAGGAAGGGATTATCGAGGGACTGAGGCCTTGAAAATACCACTGCCTCTTGCCCTCCAGAGAATCCTTCTGCCACTATCAGTGTTGGTGGTAGGGACCTCCTTTTGTCATTATTTTACGGGTCTTGTGTCCTAAAAGCTTATAAAGTTGCCTTTGTCGTTGCGTTTTGGATACATTCAGGAGCACTCTAGATATTATCCTGTGTTACCATCTTGGGACACTAGCAAAGCCGAATGCTATTTTGTATTGAAGTTTTTCCATGTATATTAAGAAAATTATTTCTTGTCCATTTAATGTCATTTTTGTGAAATGTTTTACCTGTACAGTTAATTTCAAATGGTCAGTTTTTTATAGATTTTTCTCCTCCTTTTCAGTATTAGTGGATCTCAAGAAAGACGGAGTTCGTGGCAGTTGCCTGGGAGCGGGAGCAGCAGCAATATTGCTGCAGCCGCCGTCAGCCATCAACCAGATCTTTGTGCAGCCAGGGGCGTTTCCCCTTCCTGTACCAGTTTGAGTTCATCGCAGGGGACTTCGCACGAAGCGCGACCAGAGGCTAATAGCAACACTAGTAACAGCAGAGTCGAGACCAGACTTGATACCACAAGTAACAACACCAATACTTTGACGAAGAGGAGTGCAAACACTGCCACCAAGTCGTCAGCCTCTCGACGGTCACCATTGCCTCGCTATCCCTCGGCCGAGAGTCTCAGCTCTTTCGCCGAATCCCTAGTCAGTCCCGGAGGTGCTTCTTCCTCGTCACTTGTCCCTGCCAAGAGCACGCCCTCTCTTCATCAGAATGCTTCTGGCCAAGCTCATAACTTCTCCGTCAGACACTCCAGTGTGAACGCTGCTTTGCACGCCTCCAGGTAGTTTTTTTTTTCTCGGATTTTGTCAGAAATCTACTACATTTGAATGGTATCCAGATATTTTGTTTAAATGAATGATGATCGACGTACAGTACTGGCTGACGATATATATTAAGTTATATATTAAAAATAATCATTCACATTATATATGTATGTATATGTATAATTAATTTAAAATGATATCTCTGAAGATGTCCAGTCCAGGTAATTTTTTTTCTCGGATTTTGTCAGAAATCTACTACATTTGAATGGTGTCCAGATATTTTGTTTAAATTGAATGATGATCGACGTACAGTACTGGCGGACGATATATATTAAGTTATATATTAAAAATAATAATTATATATATATATATATATATATATATATATATATATATATATATATATATATATATATATATATATATAATTTAAAATTATATTTCTAAAGATGTCCAGTCCATAGTCGTAATGCCACGTAGAGATTCTTATAGCCAATTAAATCCGATCGTTTCGTCGCCAGAATCCCTCAGTTATATTCAGCCGCAAGAAAGTGTAAGGCTGCAGTGATCTAAACAAATTTCCAAGCACTTCATGCTGAGAGTTCACCAATGCACTGATATTGAAAGTCATCATTCTGTATACAGTAATACATCAACATCATTGCAGTTGTTTGCGTACGATTTTTTCTTGTAAGAAATAAAATAGCCAGAGGGTGGTTCTTTGTTTTGCCAGCCATAAATTTATTTAAAACTGCTTTTAACGGTGTTTGGGTATTGGTAGCGTAATTGTGGGCAGTTAGTAGTTGTAGTTGACGGTGGTGACGATAAGGTGACCACTGCGGTAAAGCTGTGGTTGGGCTCTGGAAGAGACTGCCGATAGATAACAAACAGGAACCCTACCACTCCCATCCCCATCAATCTCTTGATTTTGTCACCGGATTCTCGAATCGGCGGATATGGACCGACCTGCCAATGGACTAACGTATTATCATTAATCAAAATTCATTTTTCATTATAAAAACTGAACAGTAAAATAACATTTTGTACAGAAAATTTTGCTTGCTCCCCGTTTGTGTAGTGCAGTACTATTCAGTTTTACTTAAGAGAATCATGGTAGAAATTTCCAGTGCATGCACTGTAGTCCCTTTTAACTACACATTCAATTAACTGTGCAGTTTTTGACGTTCTGTGGTTGTGGGTTGTAAGTGAACACGCGGTAATTTTACATTATGGCTTTATTTTTATAATAACTAGGATTCGTAACCTAACTGAATGAAAGACTTCGTTGTGAAGTATCTATAGTGTAATGTAGTTCATAATTTTGAAGCGTAAGAAACAGGATGCAGCTCAAGTGGGTAGACTGTAAATAATTCTGTGGGCGTCGCTGTGGTTTAATAGACACCTTCAGGCCAAATATAAAACATCCTTTTTTCTCGTGAGGGTTTTCTGGTGGCTACAATGTTCCGTCCAACTTGTATTCGTAACCGTATAATTAGGAAACTTTTCCACCTCCCCCACCACCCTCCAGTCTCTTTTTAAAGGTCTCCAAAATCTTGGTCCTCTCCTGTCTTTTCCGTCCTTTCGGATCCCTTCCAGGCTCTCCCACACTCGGCCGCCACAACATCCTTTTCCGTTTGAGGCTATGACTCCATACTCTCTCTCTCTCTCTCTCTCTCTCTCTCTCTCTCTTTCAAAATTTTGGTAAACTTGATGCCAGCTTGTTAATTTCTGAGGAAATTGCTTTCAAAACCATTTCTAGGTAGACTTAATTTCAGTTAGTCTTAACGTGTATAGTTGTTTGCAACCATAAAAACAATGCTTCCTGAAATAAAGCTTAGCCTGGTCATTGCTCCAAACTTATTTCACTATGTTCCATCACCATTGTCTTGCCTATCCTGCTATTTCTTTCTTAGCTCTCTTGTACACAAACCACAGTGAACAAGCAGCTGCAGGAAAGGACAGTTATTTTAAGGATTAGTTTGGTATATTAAGGCCTTACCAGTAATGCAGACCTTCCAGCCCAACCCTGGGGCTAAAAGAAATAGTCAGCAAGGAGCAATACATACCTATCGCATACGCCATGTGAATGACAGATGCGGTCTGCCGCAGTCCACAAATGGCTATTACTAGATGTAGATTTTAGTCTCGGGTTGCAAGACAGGAAAGAATTCCTAGGTAATAAAAGTCTTGACAGGATATGGTATTGGGTATGCCATATAATTAAGGTCGAGGACTGGCTTTTAATTTTGGCCAAGCATTCATGTAGTGGCAGTGATTTTGACTGAAGTGATAGAAGAAGGCACTGATATTTTAATTTTAATTTTCTCTTAACATAAAAAAAATTTAGTAAAAACCGAATCCACCACAAATTCTAATCAAGACATTCATGGCCCATGGTCTCACCCTTCGAAACGATTTAATTAAAATCCATTAAGAAATTTTTGCTTAGTTTGGCGACAAATAAGTGGTTGAATGCATAACCTCCTGTTCCGTTTGCAGAGATAACGCTGAATTGTTAACTCCCTTATGGAGCAGTGCTTTATGTCTTTCATTACCTTGAGATTTTGTTTGTGAAGCTGCAGACCGGTAACTTTTAATAAATTTCAGTCTGTCAACGATTTTTTTTTTTTAGAACTCTAGCATTTTACTAAATATTAAATAATGATTCAGTTGCTGAAATTAAAGAAAGCTGGACGAGAACCTTTACAGTATAATTGATTCAAGTCTCAATAATAAGGCACGTTTAAAACAGATATCAGTAGAAGATAGGGTCTTAGTGGCTTTCGCTGCCACTGCTACTGGACTTGGATGGTGAGGCTGAGGTTCCTTGCTCCAGAGCAAGGGTCACTAGCCTGCAGATTTGTTTGTTAAGAACAGCGATTTGAATCATAAGAGAAAATTCTTCATATTTATATATTGTCCTTTAATTTAAGGTGCATGGTTATTTGATTCTCTCTCTCTCTCTCTCTCTCTCTCTCTCTCTCTCTCTCTCTCTCTCTCTCTCTCTCTCTCTAGTAGTAGTAGTAGTAGTAGTAGTAGTAGTGGTAGTGGTAGTAGTAATCGAAATAGTCGAAAAATGTTGATAAGGACT
>NC_089750.1:23752552-23755052 GCF_040412425.1 Macrobrachium rosenbergii
GAGAAGGGAAGTGGAGTAGAGAAGTTGAGAGAAATAATGAGATGAACAATTTGAAGAAGTTTCCTTCATATTCTTATACTCAACCACTTTCACAGATAACTGAAGCCCCTTCAGCAGAGATGCGGGAAACTCCTAGATCTCCCACTCGTAGCATGCAAAGCCCAACAGTGGATTGTAGCAAGCCTCCATCTGTAGCTGAACGTATTCATGAACTAGAAAGGCAGTCCAGGACCACGGTCTCTGAAAATTCTACTCGAGGACCCCGTGATCAGAGTAATTCAAGGGAAAGAGATAACAGGGAAGTGAGAGATCGCCGAGACTCAAGGGAAAGGGAACCGCAGGAGATGAGGGAGAGAGACTCCAGAGACTGTAAGGACAGAGGAACAAGGGAATCTCGAAGGTCCCTAGATGAATCTTGTTCTCAGGAGGTACATGATCTTGGTCAGACACCAGAGGTTAGACCTGCTAGAGAATCTAGGGACCCTAGTGAGACACGGGGTCATCAAAGAAGAGGATCTAGGGATTCCCAGCGAGGAGACATGAGACTCGATTTTTCACGCCTTGAACAAAAAGAACCACCTTCTTTGACTGGCAGTGATACCCTTAGATCTCCAACAACCCCTGGTTCTGCAGGCTCTACTTCTTCCAGATCACCTACTTGTAAAGAACAAGACAGTGGTAGGGCTTTTGTTCATGAGAATTTCCAAAACATCTTGAATACATTTACAGAAGTTGACAGAGGTGATCGCATGGATAGACTAAGCAGTAATGTGTCATATTCATATTTAGACCCAGAGAAAAGACGAAAAGTTCCAGATGCCACCCTTAAGAGTATACAGAAACAAGCTGTAATGTCATTTGTTTATGAACGTCATGGTGGTCGAGGTATGACTGGTCAGTCGGTCAGTGATCTCAGTTCTGCTAGCAGCCAGTCTAGCTTGATATCATCACATTCTGCTCCAGAAACAACTCAAGCCAAGTGGAGCACTGTTCAACAGCAACATCCATCTAATCAGAATATGCGAACAGACAAATCTGGTAAAGCTGGCAAGGGTATGGCCCGATTGGGTCGTGTACCAGAAAGTGAGGGTGACGAACAGACTGTGCGTCATTCAAGACGTCGCTCTATGAGTGGACGTGATTCTGGCAGTGAATGTGGCACTGAAGACCTCTCCCGGGGAGGTTCCCAGCGCTCATCACTTGCTTCTGATGCAGCATCATCAAGGGGAGAACAGCCCCCAGCTTTTCCACAAAAGCAGGCCCAACAGCATCCCCATCCAGAGGTAAGTGTTAAAAGATTCTTATAATTTGTTTTATATTTTGTTTCTCTAAGAATGTTTGGTAAGAAAACTGTTGGTAATGTAGATGGTAGAAATATCTTGATGGCAACTTTAACAGTGGAAATGTAGTCTTTGGGTAGGTAATGAGTTTTGTGGTTTTTTTTTTTTTACTACTAAGCATTTTTAATCTTAATGCTCCTTCTCGTGTCATACCCAGTGTATTTGTGTGACGATAGAGACTTGGGAATATTGTTTGCAATCACTACGATTTCTCCTTTGATTACGAATTCTCTTTTGACATGTTTTTTACTAGGCTTTAATTAATTTTCTGTTGAAGCTTTCTGCTCTCATTGTGATATTCTGTTAAATAACTGGAAATTATTCTTCTAGTGAGTGATTCAGTTATTTTTTATTCAAGGCAAATGTTTGTAAGATTAATCAAATAGCTGTAAGAGTATCTGTTTACACTTTGTTATATTATTTATACAATTGCCAAAAATGCAGTTGGTTTGTGAGGGAAGAGTAACGAGTTTCCAGGGATAAATTTTTCATGAGTGGGTTTCGTCTATTTGAAAATTAAAACTGAGAAAAGGTTATTGATTTAACGAGCACACTAACGCATTTTATATGAGGCTTGGCAAAGCACGTGTTATATCATTTTAATGTAGGCTTGGTTGAACTGGAACTCAAAAACCCAATCAGAGTGAAATGAATTAGAAAGAAAAGTAAACTAGTGTTAATTAGTCAGGGAAGTTTTATCACCGAAAGACGCCTTTTGACGGCAGTAGGAAAGGAAAAGAATTAGACAGCAACAGGGAGAGAATAGTCTAGAGATACAGTGTTGAAATGAAGAAAAATTGAATTGACAGAGGTGGTTATTTGCATTTAGGCATATTATGTAAGGGGTTGTTTACTTTTAAAGAATACTTTTGAAATTTTGTTGGGTACCTTTTGATGTTCATAGTTATTTTACAATGGCGTATTTTGCGTAAAATTATGGTTACTTGCGTATGTTTCTAGGTTTCCCTTAAATTAGAAGTTTGCGTACCTCTTCCAATTAGTCCTTGTGATCATAGTTAAATATAGTTTCTGTATATGGAGACTTGCACTTTCATTTTCTCTTATTAAATACTTGTTTTTTTTAGGGGTGGGGTTTCATTTCATCCTAAATTTCGTGAATGAAGGGGGCATGGTGTTAAGGCCGTGACTTGGGGGTTCTC
>NC_089750.1:23760052-23977552 GCF_040412425.1 Macrobrachium rosenbergii
TCTCTCTTCACAGATGTTCTTTTGTTTTCATTCAGAAGGTTTCAAGTCCCATGCTGTAAATGTCTTCATTCTTGTTGACCTCAAATTCTTAATATTAAGTGCTCACCCTTCTAAATACAGCTGTTTGTGTGAGCATACCCCGTTTCTTATGAAAGTGATAACTAGTCAGATTCTTAATTTCAAGTTTTGATATGTCCAGTATTGGCTCTTGTTTCCCCTGCGAATATTACGTGCATTATATATTGAAATATATTGAAATGTGGTTATGCTTTACATGCCTTCAGCTTTTATGCACATTGACGTGTGCTGCAGGACTGAGAGAAAGAGGGCTGATCTTTTCTGTTGCCTGACAAATATAATTTTTAATAGTCACAATGATTTACAACCACTTTAAATAGGCTGATAGTTACAGGTATTTTTTCATTAGAATAACAAGTTTAAAAACTTTCGCGTTATGAGAGCCTGTATTGTTAACTTTTGCTCGAAGTAAATTGTGCGGATAAAACAGCAGTCTATTTGCATATACAGTATATACACACAGACACGTGTTTTTTGTATAGTTTCTTTCTTGTTTTCCCCTGGTGGAAAATAAATGCAGCAACTTCATGAAAATGGTTATTGGGGTTATAAAGTTGAAATCATTACAACAGACCAAATATTTACCTGTATAAGCACAAGATTAATTAGTAACAAAAGGGTTTTAAATCAAAGGCCAGTCAATTTCATTTTATCATTAAGGAACCGAAAGATTTTGATAACGGGCGAATATTTTTTGTACATGTTTAGCAACTTTGCAGGTCATCTGTAATCAGTGTTCTCTCGGTTTATCTCTTCCTAAACTTGTTTGAGATTTTGAGGATTTGGTGTTCTGAGATGTTCTCGTTCTTCCTCTTGCACTGATTTCTGGTTCCTGCTTTTGTTGTTGGCTGTTTCCACCATTTTTGCAGAATGTTATTTCCTCTTGTCTTGTGTCGTCTTCAAACGCCACGCGTTTGTTTCTGAAAGCCTTTGTTTATGCTTTCATGTTGGATGCTCTGTATCGGGAACGTGTATTGTTGTCATTATGAAAAAAATGGATATACCCGAGTCGGTCTTTTAGTGACTGTTATCCAACCTTTAATATTTTGTCTAGTTAAGTTTCCTTGTTCAGCCTTTTTTGGTGTTCTAAACCCATCCATAATTGTAGGCTAAAAAAATATTAGGAAGCGGCGTACGACGAGAGAAGGAGAGGAAGAGAAAGAGAGAATGTGGGTGGGTGTCCTTTTTTAGCCAAGTTGCAAGTTCTTGGTTCATCGCTCCTCGATACGCATTGCAACCTTCACCTTGCAGTTGAGTTTGTGTTCTTGCATAGTGATTTCGGTCTCTTTTTGTTTGTTAAACCCGACTGCGCTGTTTTTGCTAATGAGTGTATAAGTTTTAACGGTCTGAATAATTCTTTAAAATAATATTTTATCAGTTTTGAGTACCAGAAGTTTCCCCAGCACCCGAATGTCCATTAACAATTTTGTGGGAAAATGTATTTCCATTAGACGTTCATTTCGTTCGTCTTTTGTCTCCTCCCACGACTTTTGTCTTTCCTTGAAGGAATATTGTGAGATGATGTTGAAGATCTCCCAAGTGTGAAAATGGGAGATCCTTCCTTCATGTAGCAAAGAACTGACATTATTCACAGCGTAGCTGAGTAGATGCAAGTAGTAGTTGTCTGGGATAGTAGTGGGATGGTGAGGTTCTTGGTGAAGTGGTTCTGCCCCAGGCACCTGGAAGATGCTCTTGCTCCTGCTCCTGCTCCTGCTGATGCTGTTCCTGCTATCTCCCCCCCGCCCCCCTCGCCTTCCCATTTACCTCTTCCCCCACCTTTTTTTCTTTTTCTTCTTTTTTTTCCTCGAGTGGACTTGACACTACCAAGGCAGTGTCTTCTGACAGCGCCTAACGTCAGAGACCGAAGTTTTTTTATGCTGTAAAGTTTCTGTGCATGAACTTGAAGACTCGCATATTTGTAACGTTTGCGATGGTCTGGTAGATGTGTCTAGTTTGTTTCAAGGGTCTTGAGTTTCGGTGCAGTTGGTTTATGGTATTGTTTTCGTAATTAAAAGATCATATTATAATATATGTAGTGCGTGTGTGTGTGTGTTTAGGTTTGATATTTGTAAAGATGGAATTATGCCTTTATGAATAGATATACTTTGTACATACTGATAGTTTCGAAATCATTATATAGTTCCATTTGCTTTCAAGAAGCCATCAGTATTGGTGAATGCAAAACATAAAAACTGTTAATTGAACTACTTTTTATTGTACGTTCCGATTATTATCTTGAAGACTGATGTAAATGATCGTCGCTTTTGGAGGTTGCAAACAACAAAAAATTTATGTAACGTCTACAGTAAGTATGTTTCGATGCATTTATACCATATATTACTAATAAACATGCCACCATATAGGCTTAATAGAATTAATAATTTAGTAAAAGGAAATTATGCCTGCTTTTTTCCTCAAGCAGGAAACCCAAACCCGAGACCAAGGCAGGATTTCGACCTGAGGCTCTGCCACAACTCAGATTTGAAAACATTTGCACACCATAAGAGTACCAAATATGGCACGTGAGATTATAGTCTCCTTAAATAGTCACACACACACAAACACACACACACATATATATTATGTATATTTGTATATATGTAATGTTTATATCTCTTAACTCATTATCTGTATATAGTGGAAAGCAGCAGCTTCCGAAATATAATGTTGTTCTTGATTTGTGTATTTTTACGAGCAAGCAACTGTTACTGATACACAAATGTATGTATATATATATATATATATATATATATATATATATATATATATATATATATATATATATATATATACATACATATATATATATATATATATATATATATATATATATATATATATATATATATATATATATATATGTATATGTATATATATATTGCATACACCTTTTTCCTCTTTGGGAGGAGAGTTGGCGCCAGTAAGGTGTGCCTCTTTTCTCGACCCCAACAGGCTCAAGTGCCCATTTATAGGTAGGTTATCGGGTGGGCAGTATTCTAGAGCAAATCCACGGACCTAACAAACGTAGGCGAAGCACTGCACCACTTGGCAATCGTTAATATTTAAATCAGCATCCCATGCGATGGCCCCACCCTTTTCTGACCATTAACCTAAAGAAGAGAATCCTTATTGCCCATGTCAGTTTCTTTGTATTCTGCAGTTTGAGTACTTGGTGCAGAGTATGTATCATTGTCTAATGTATGAACTGATTAACCCTGGGGTAGGAGTTGTGGTGTGTTAATCATGGTTTTTCTCCGAAGTCTAATTTTCTTAGGGAAGTAATTAGAGATATTCGCATTGAAGCTGTTTATAAAATAATGTTGTCAGTTTATTGGTACCTACCTCTCTGCATTATATATCTAGATATAATTTAAAACTAACTTTGTTGTGCTATTCTTTTATTGCTATTAGATACATTTATTGCACTAGTTCTAACTATGCTCTTTGTAGTCTTAGATTGCACCTAGTTGGAGATGAGGCTCTTGTATGTAAAGTGGAAGGTGTTTTGGAGGGAGGAAGACAGGACTGAGAGTAGCAGGGGTATTACTGACTGGTTTCTTTGGTAAAAACTTACTTTGCCTTTTTTCTCTCTTGTCTAATATACGCTGACTCACATTCTTCTCTCCAGCTCATCCGACACTGCCACTTTTCTCCACTTCTTCCTTCATCCTCGTCTTCCTTTGCCTACTCGGCATGTTCCTGTTCCAGATCTCGTAACTCGGTGCTGCACCTTCACCTCATTCATGCTACCTTCGCTGAATAGGATTTTCCAGGATTTGTGGAGTTGATTTTGTGCTTTCTCATTTTTTTTTTTATTTCAGACAATAAAATAATTTTATGCAGTAGAAATTGCAGTTGGAATGTACATTCAAGTTTAGCGTGTGCCATTAAAAAGAGACAACTCGTGTTTCATTCACAATGCGTTCGGCATGTTACCTAAAAAAAGGAAACAAAGAAAAAATAGCTTTAGTCTCCGGAAGGTCGAACTATAGCAGGTACCTTTGAGGCCCAAATAAAAGGAGTAATTAAGTTAGGCCGTTTCGCCTCTCACTTTTTTAAAACTCAGTTCATATCCGATGCTACTAATTCTAGTCTAGGATTCTGAGACAGAAGTTAGCACTGAGCAATAGCCAACTTGATTTCTTGATCAGGATTTCTTATTCCTTAACGCATGTATGTCGATTGCGACCCAGTTCTTTAGTTGCTTTAATATAGTCACCTTGAACTTATCACTTTTATTTACATGTACCTTGTTTCACTTGCATATGCAAGGTAATGTATGTTGGATGTTTGTTAAACAGGTTTTTCAAATATTGTTTTTTAATCCCGTATCATTTTTTTCAGATTATATGTATTTGTTAGTTTCATTTTTATTCTTTGACCTTCAAATCCATTAAGATTTTGTTTACGGTTTCATGAAGCAGTTATTTAGGATATGTTTGCCACACCAGTGAATGAAATTGGGAGAATCAGATATTGAATGAAGCAGGTCACGAAATCGTAGCAGACAGTGTATCATGATTTGCATATTGTTGACAGAGCCGTTGCGGTTTGGGGGGTTCATATGTCACTATTTGCGCTGAATTCTGAAAGTAATTCCAGGGTAGCCTTATCACTAATTTGCCAGTCCTTTTACCTCCTAAATGTGTCCATTAATGGGGTAATGGACCAATTATGCAAATGATGACAGCCCCTCTTGTTAAAATCTCGAGCTTCTCTTATCAACATCTTATCCAACTCTGTCCCGTCTTATGTATGGTAATAGGAAGTATATTCCTTTTTTTGAGTGCAGAGAGGTGAGATTCCAAGGTTTTTTAATGCCAATACTGTTCGTTGATGTGCTGTTTGGTGATATAATTCATTGCTTGATGTTAAATTTGTACTTCATACTTTTACTATTCGAACTAATTTAATGTTGTACATCATTCCGAAATGATAAATGAAGTTACTCTGGTATTTAGAATTTTGTTAAATTACATTATTGGAAATTAAATAGTATCAGGCAGTCCAAGTATATTAATTTAGATAGACTTGCTCAAATTACGAACCTCTTTGTATTTGAATCATTGAGAGTTGCATCATTTAGACTCGTTTGAACGACGAATAACCTCGATTTACAGTTGACGTGAAATTTTCTGTATTCGGGATTTTTTAGAGTCCATACTGGTAGAAAAGATAAAAAGCATCCACTCTTTAACAGCCATTTGTTAGAAGTACATAATTTTTAGACTGCTGTTATAAGTACTGAATTTATTGTAATTCTCAGGAGTGCTTTTTCCGTTCAAGGTATTGCTTAGATTTTCTTGACATCAAAACATTTTTGTTATAAGCCTGGACTGAGTTTTCGACTTAATGATTTTGAGGATCAGCTAATGAAGGGGAAAGGTAATTTGCATGTATTGTGAAAACATTTAGAATGTGGAAAAGCTCATTTTCGTTGTTGGAATTGTTTGGCGCCGTTGAAACTGCCCAGCGTCTAGATGGAATTTCGGATTTAATCAAAGAGAAGTCCAGCAGTCTGCCATCCAGCATGTAAGCATCATAATCAATGGACTTGATGAAGAATCAAATAAAAGACCGCAGCTTCATAAATAAGTCTCAATGTACGCAGACCACCTGCGGCAGGAGTACTTCCATATTGGAGGTTGACCTCCGGGAAGAAAATCTGGTTCTGTTGCAAGATCATTTGGCTTGAAGTTCCGGAGGATACAGCTGTATTTTTAGGTCGTTGCAGTTCATCAGTTACTTCTTTTATTTACTGTTTAATCTGTAGGATTCAACTAGGCGAAGGGCATACTTTTGTATTTTTTAAATGCATTCTCTACCCGCGACATCCATATGTTTCTTTGTCACCTTGAATGTAAGATAGAGAAACGAACAGATTTATGACGTAATAGCAAAGTATTTTTCCTAAAAATTTGAACGGAGCCAGCAGATGGTGGGTGATGCGAGTATTATGCAATACAGTAGTGTCATTACTAAGAGTTGCGTAGTCAGCCGTCTGCAAATTAACCCTGGAGGAGATGCTATCAGACGCCAGCAACAGTCTGTGCCAGACAACCAGATTTCAAAACGATCATTTCTGTGCATTGTTTAGCCGAGGATATGGTGTTGCCAGATAGGTAAATATCTCCACGTATTTTAAGCGAAATGAAATTCAACGTTTTCCCTTCATGTGGATTCTCTTGAAGTGTTGATCATGATTTTCTGTGTTTAATTGAAAATTGACCAAGGTTTTGGAGAAACGGGTATTAATTTTTTCATTCATGGATGAATTTCGATCATTGTGGCAACGCTTCAGGAATGCCTAGAAATGATACACTTGAAGCCAGCGCCGATGACGTGTCGAATCCTTTTGAAGAGATAGTCTTTGAAGAAATTTCAAAAGTGTTTGGAGTGATTTTGCTGAAGTCAGGTTACCAGCTGGTTAACATGGCCGGCAATAGTGTTACAAGAAAGTTTAATCATATATTATGTAATATATGTTCTGTAGTTAAAAGTTATTTTTTCTCGTTAAACCACTTCGTAATAAATACATAAGCTGTTGTGATATTTAATAAGAAGTGACTTTTATTTGAATCTATTTGCAATAACGTTGTTTTTACATTTACGATTACTTCCATTTAAAAAAGTACGAATTGCTGACATGAAATCGGAATGCTGCTTCTGTTTCTGACGTTCTACCTCCACCCAACCGTGTTTTCAAGCCTGAGATTTCTTCCGCTTCCCTTCCCAATCGGGGGAATCTTTATAAGAGACTAGTTTGTCCGATGAGAGTGATAAATGCTGGTTTATTGTGCGGTTGCGATGCTTTTATCGTCCAACCATTCTTTGGGTTTTGTTCCCTTTTATTTACTGCTTCATGCAAATGGGGACCGTACTCCTACTATCCCCTCCCCCCAACGCACACACGCACAGACAAGTTCATACACAAGGTACTAGCGCGCTCGGTAATATCATTGCCTTATCCAGCACCCTCTTGCCTTAGTCTCGGCTCTTAGGTGATAACATCTTCAGCTTTACATTTTTCCCCAGCTGTTATTTGTACTTGCCCGTGATTTATTGACACGTGGTTCTGGTGATTTGCGGTTTTTGAAAGTTTCAAAAGACAGTCTTTTTGGCTCTCTTAACTGTGTTTGCATCCATGCTGTTTCTCAACGAGGTGGGAAAGAACGAACATTTTCCATTCGATGTGAATTAATTCAGTGATGAGAGAAAATTAAGCACTAGCGTGCGAGGGATAAAGTCAATGACTTTTGACGTACACTGCACTTTAACACTTCTTAAGCAAGGACATCAGAGGTTAATTTATTCAGCTTCATTAGGGTGGCTTCTGATGACCGAGCTCTGGCACATTCCTAGTCGCACCTTATGAGGATTTCTGCTCATATTTTGAATCTCTCTCTCTCTCTCTCTCTCTCTCTCTCTCTCTCTCTCTCTCTCTCTCTCTCTCTCTCTCACACATATATATACACATACATACATACATACATGCACACATACACACACACAGTTTAGTAACTGTAAAGGTAATTAGGCCTATTATGCTTTATCCATAAAATTGCTTACATAACAGGAAACATCACATCCTTATAAATTTCATCATTAGGTGTTAACTTAAATGGCACCTGTTTTTGCTGCATGTTGGCCAAGTTGTTTCTTTGATCTCAATGCACCTGTTTTACTAAGGCCCCAGAGTTACGATTTAATTATAAAAAAATAAAGTTTGCCTCACTATTTGTCAAAGAGAGATCTTGCAAGAATTTACAATAATTTGATTTTGATTGTTTATTCATAAAAAATGTTAATTACTTGTTGAGATACATATGAAAATGTTTAAAGTATTTCCCACATCCAAAATAGGTCGTATATGAATGTTTCTATATGTATATCTATACATTAAACTGGGAACACAAACTTGAAAATACACGTAAGTGTATGAAAACACCTGTCAGTATATTTTTTCAGTTGTTGTCGTATGGTAGGAAGGAAGGCCTTGGTTTGTGAGGTTACGGAGCAGATAGGATACATTCTTCATGGCAGTCTGGGATTATGGGTGACTTTATGACTCCTCTCATTTGCTGTCCAGTGAAACTATGAAAAATGGTTTAACGAGGACATTACCCCTTAGTGATTTTAAGGGCTAACTTTTCGGATAATTAATGTGTTTACGTAAAGTACATGCATGGATGTTCGGGTACGATTTTAACGATATATATTTTTTTTAATCGTATGAACTCTCCGCAAGATATACCTGGACTTTCAACTCAAGAATGTATCTGGTGGATACTTTGTTTTCCAGAAAGTATTAGAAATATGATTCTGAAGCATTCATATCCCGACGCTGCCCGGGAAAACTCTGAATGACAACCGATAAACTCTCTCTCTCTCTCTCTCTATGGATTAGACACTAATATCTGTCGTTTTTGGTTATTTTTACATGTCACCCGCTTTGGTGCCAGTGATGTCTTAACCCCAGCGTACAGTATTCTTTTCCAGATAGTATATGTTTACTGAAATGAGGTATGATAAATTCATAGAGTTTATATAGTAACTAATCTACGGGCAGAACCAGCCCCGTTTCAGGAACCCTTCCCACCCCCACCCCCTTTGGTGCCCTTTTGTGCTAGTGATGTCTTACCCCACAGCATTCTTTAATAGATAGTAAGTCATATGTATACCAAGTTTGGTTGAGATTGCTCAATGCGTTTCAGAGTTAGCCTATGCTGGAACACACACATAACTCTGAAAACACACACACACACACACGTAAATCCATTTTTATATACATAGATTATGCTTACAAACTATCAACAATTACCGAGAAACCATAACTGACTGAAACGGCAATCTAACTATAAATAATCTTGAAAATAAAGAAATTCATCAAAATTTCGTTTAAATTTTATACACTAGGAAAGCCACCACCATGAGCCAGATCCTATCGTTTTGAAAAAAATTGTTTAAAGCTCACCAAATCATGATGTGCATCATATAGTTTATGAACATTGGCTGCTGAACAGAATCATTATTGAAGATCAACTCATTTTAGGTTGATGATATGCCTCTAAAGCTCCGCCAATCATGGCCTTTTTTGTAGACAGTTTCTACCCAGCAGGCAAGTCAAGTTCTTGTGTATTTGCATACTGAGGAAATTCGAATTATTTTCAGTAATTCAGTGCCATGGCGTGAAGCGATGGATTTGATATTACGATTGCATAATAGCGCTGAGACATGATGTACCGCCCACTTCGGTTTTTAAAGGAACGTCTGGGGTTATTAACCAGTATTTTTTATTACTCTGGTTTTCCCAGTTGTCTGCGGTGCTACAATTGAGGGGCAGTTTTCGGACGAAGTCTATATATGACAGGACATGCAAAATGAGCAGGAATAATGGAGGGCATTATAAATATTGGGATTTGTGATTAAGCCCTTTTAATCTCAATTATCTAACGGATACACATTCATAGCCAGTGTAACTCTTGGTATTTACTTGAAAGTAATTGGAATTCTGTTTCGGAAATACGTTATTTGCCAGTGTTGACACTCTAGTTTCAGGTCTCGTATATAGATCCCTAACACTCTTAACAAAAAGAAAAAATATGTTTTTCGGGTGAGCTTCTTAGAATTATCGCCTTCATTGGTGAATGTTGATGATAAACATTACAAAGACAGCGGTACGTAGCACCATTTTGGCATTCCTTTAGTACATAATGGACAGTGGAGATAGCGCTTGTACGAAGACAAGATAGTAAAACTGTTAGTTACAGTAACATAGAACGGAAGTTTTTATGGTGGAGATAATTTGGTTGGTATTGACTTTGACTTATAAGCCCCCTTCTCTCTCTCTCTCTCTCTCTCTCTCTCTCTCTCTCTCTCTCTCTCTCTCTCTCTCTCTCTCACAAAATGTGATTATGCTCTGATCTTAATTAGAAACTGACCGCTGCTTCAAAATCGCATACCCAGAGTAATTTAGCTGTAAAAATTATGCGCCTTCATTTATGTAGTGTGATAATTTGGTTTCAAAGAAGAATCCAAGCAGCGAGCTCAAAGCTGTTCGGATTAGGTTTTTTTCGGAGTGGGAGGGGAGTTACACTGAATTCTAGAGAAAATTATTATTTTTATTTTTCATTCTGTTCTGCATATTGCTAGCATTAGTTAAATTTTTCTCCAATCAGTATTCATTAGCGTAGACTTCAAAAATCAAAGGTTAGGGGAAATTAAGGCTACCTTGATTACAGGAGTAAAATTAAGCTCATATGTAGTTTTACGTGTTTTTGTCCCTTTAATGCGTACAGATTATTCATTGAAGGGAATGTTCTAAATGGGATTTTATTCATCCTCTTAAAACATTTGGATATGGTTTTGTCTTAGGCTAGTTTTTCAGAAGAATATGCGTGATTTAAATTTTTTCATTGTCACCTGTGTGATTCCTCCTTGATAGCTATACCAGTTTAATATATAAACTATATATATATATATATATATATATATATATATATATATATATATATATATATATGTGTGTGTGTGTGTGTGTTATATGCATATTTATTTATTTATTATATTTATTTATATATATATATATATATATATATATATATATATATATATATATATATATATATATATATATATATATATATATATCTGTATATAGTTATAGTGTGTTACTGAATATTTGTGTAAAAACTGCCGCATTGATGAGTAAGTACCGTATCTGCTGTAGTTGAAATTTTCTTGCTTAGGTAAAAGTCGATTGCTTAGCGAAGTATTTTCCCATGACCTCGTCACATTCTTTGTCAGGATGTAACGTTCGTCGGAGAGACATTTTTGCATAATGAATTTCTTTTCTTTGTTGCCTGGAATAATGAACAATTTTGGACCCTTCTATAGGTCATGGACGAATATGCGTCTAATTCTATGTATAAATTAGGTGTTAATGCCGATTTTACTATTTGACGTGATATTCGGATATAAACAGTAGCTTCACTGTAATTCAGCTTGGACCTTTGTTTAGGTCAGCGACAGTTGTAATTACTTGTCTTATTATTTAATTATATTGCAGAGAGAAAGTACCAGGTATACATTTCACGTAAAATGCAGTAATGAGTCATATGTTTATTGGAATGTTTCTTTCTCTGATTTTGTTTTCCGTGTATCAAAGCAGCATTTATACGTTGTAATTTTAATTATGCTGCTAAATAGTTCATTGCTATTACGAATATAGGTTAATTTATTTATTCTGCTACAGTTGCAATTACTCTTACTGGTGAATAAAAATAATAAAATACAATTGCCTGAAGAGTGTAATTAACCTCATTCAGACTTGATTACAATTAACCTCGCCTCATCAGTAAAGGACCTGAAATCGATCCTACCCGAGGGGAAACGACTTTGGCCCGTTTCATGAAACATTCATTATGCCTCTGTTGACATAAGTATTGAATTGTGCACTATGCGGTTAGTCGATTGTGGTGGGTCGAAAGCAGGTTTGAGAATGGACAGAGAGACGATCGGTACCGGTTAACTCAGCGGTATATATATATATTTTTTTATCACACTTTCCGAGGTGCTGAAAAAGGTTTGTGGGATCCTGTGTACCTAAAAATCTGCTAATGTCATCGGTCGTAGGAAACTTAAGACTCCCCAGTGACCCAGCGTCTGATTAGTCCACCCAAGGTCTAGACCTTGAGTCCACCTGCCTTGGTCGATGGCGCGGCATTCATTCCACACGAATTAGGAAACTGTTGATAGAAGATTGCTTGACAGAGGACAGGGTGTGAACTTCCAAGAAGAGATGCTTGGACTGTGTGTGATATTAGTTTTAGTATATTTTCTATGATGTGGCTTTTAATAAGGAGAACATCCTTAATTACAGATAAAAAATATATCGCTTGCCCGATATATGTGTAGAGTTTAGGAAATAGTTGAAGTTTTATATTTAACTGTACTGATATGCCGTGTAAGGGCATTAAAATTAGGCTTATTAAATTTCCGTTTCGCCCTAGGCCAGAGTGCCCCTCGCAGTTTTTCGGCAATGAACAACTTAATGGAAATGATAGGATACAGGCATTCAATTCCAAGTGTCAAAACCCCGACATTAGGCCTTCAAACAAGAGAAGAAAGATCGGAAGGATTGTCAGCAGTTTAGACAGAGATAAAACGGTAACAAAACACCCTTCCTCACATCATAATGTTTTCTTTTAAGAGGTGTTATTCATAATAATTTTTACTAAAATTATATATTATCATTCTTAGCTGAAGATTCTCTCTCTCTCTCTCTCTCTCTCTCTCTCTCTCTCTCTCTCTCTCTCTCTCTCTCTCTCTCTCTCTCTCTCTCTCTCTTTGTTAAAGAATATAATTTTGATTACTCTTGGGAATCTGCGGTCAGCGTTATTTGCTCAGCGCATTATTTTCTGACAGGTGAATTACCTGGAGAAGGGACAAAGGTGCTCATTATTTGATGAATTTAGCCTCATATATCCTGCCAGAGGTTAATTACAACGTGTCGTTTTTACAAGCTGAAAATCTCCACCCAGCATTTTTTTTCTTTGTTTTCGCTAATTGCAAATAGATGCGTTCTCGTCTTTCCATTTTTCTTTTCGTTTTTCGTAGCGTTTCTTCTGGTTCTTATTTCTGTTATAGTATCAGGCGTTTTTGCGAATGTTTAGTTTCTCGCTTATTTCTGTTATTTTTGAAGTGCCTGCTTACACAATTAGAAGTAATCTTAGTGGAGGTTTGACTTTTATATTCAATGTTGGTTTTGTTTCTTTATTACAAATTTTGTAAGTGCATCAGTCTGATTCCAGTCAGCCTTTTTCATAATGGGTTCTTATTCCAACCCTTCTTTAAATCTCTTAGTAGGCCAAGTACGTTCATGATCAAGCGAACTATAATAACGTGATTACTCCGTTTTATCGAACGTGACGGGAAATTGATTGTGCTTTTAAAATTATTATCTTGAAGCATGTAATCAGGAGATGGATTGTAGTTGTTGCGCTTGATAACCTTTCAGTTCTTCTGCTGAAGTTTCTGTGCAGTGAAGAAAATTTGTTAACTCTCTCTCTCTCTCTCTCTCTCTCTCTCTCTCTCTCTCTCTCTCTCTCTCTCTCTCTCTCTCTCTCTCTCCCCAGGGGAACTATGATTACGTTTGTAAGATTTTCTAATATCTTTACTGTTACAGTATTCAGTATCTTTAATGAAACTCTCTCTCTTCTCTCTTCTCTATAAGATTTTGTGCCTGATGATCATACCTTTAATGAAACCATTTCATTCTCAAGCGTATCATGTCAAGAAAGTTCCAGAGGGACTAAAACGGCACCCACTCTGTGTCAAATGAAAGCTGACCAAAACTGATAGTAATCTTGTGTTTTTTCCTCTGAGTGACAGTCTGATTTATGACCACGTCAGGTTGCACTCGGCCGCCTTTTATTAAGTGATCAATGTTCGTTCCCTAGGAACTGTGAGTAGAGATGAAGAATTGAGATTTTGCAAAAAAGCTATTTGTCAGATAATCCTTTCCAACTACCAAATATATTCCAGAATGATATGCGATTGCCATTTAATCTGCCATCAAGTTAAAGATAGTATTTCTCTAGTATTAAGTGCTTATGGCTACTTCATTTCAGTATTTCTCTAGTATTAAGTGCTTATGACTACCTTATTTCATTATTTCTCTAGTATTAAGTGTTTATGACTACCTTATTTCAGTATGGTATTTAATACATCGATTTCATTCCGATTTTTTTTTTTTTTGCGTGCGGCAAAAAAAATGAATTGGTATGCAACATCCTTGCAGTCTTAATCTGGAAAAATTAAGCGACCGTATCATTTCTGCTTCTGGTTTAAACGTGGGAAGATTTAGGTGCCTATTACCTGGTTAAACCAAGAAGTTCGCTTTGCTAACCAGTGGTATATCCCTCGGGTCATATCAAAATAGATACGCGTGATACTTTTGCAAGAGAAAGAGGGAGAATTCACATCTATACATATTTCCTATTTAAGTGTCCGTTACAGATCTGTTAGGTGGACATAAATGATGAGGGCCACGCGTGCTGTTCTGGCTGACTAATGTCGAAAATATGTGGCTTTTTGCCCTCCTGAAAGTAGGGTTGGGTAAAAACTTTCATGGAAAATGGGTGGGAGACTCCGACCTTCGTTTTGGCCTAGACGAGGGACGGACGTTCCTGAGAGATGGTTATCTAATCTCATCTCGCGATCTTCTCATGGCTATGTATTTTTGACAGGTCGCTAACACCTCCGTCCTTCAGCACTTTCGGTGCATGCATGTCACAGAAACAGTCTGTAATAAAAGCGTCCCTCTGGCACGTTCGGGTGTGATTTTCTTGTTCGTAGTGGGAAATCGAGCTAGATCACAGAGACGCTCTGAGATAGGAGATACGCACAGGTGTTAATCTCTCGATCGGGAGGTGACACGGGGAGGGGGATTCTCCCTTGCCTTGTTCCCGCCCTCCCTCCCCCGTATTGTCGCCCTCGTATTTTAGCAGAGTCTAATCCTTGACTCAGTGGATTAGATCCGTGTGTAGTGGTCCGATCTGATATTCCTTTTATCTTTGGCACTTCAGACTTTGCCGGTGACTTTCCTCCTACACAAGACTAACAGCGGTACATAATAAGAGCACAAAGAACTCATATGCACACACATTGTGAAATGACGGACAAAGAGATGTTTGATTTATAAACAAGACAACAGTCAGTGGAGTTTATCCTTTTGATGGACATGCACCATATGTTCCACGGAGAAGACTGGCAGAATAAGAAGTCACTCAGCCAACGACAAATGAGATTTTATTTTCGTTCGCCAGTTTACAGCAGTTTTACAGATCAAACGCAGACTCAAGATCCCTGCACTTACCCTCGGTAAGTTAAACAGAATATGAACTACTCCTTGGTCTGTAGCCCGTCACTCCGCAAATTTAAAATGGATGTCCGTCAGTAATTTTCTGACATGTTCTGTGAACAGACGATTACCTGGTTCAGGTAATCAGGGAGTAAAATGTGTTTGATAAGCAGTCTCTGTGTTGGACATGCATCAACAAACCTCATTTTATTTGGTAAAAGTGGGAATTATGTAGTTAGTTTATATATATATATATATATATATATATATATATATATATATATATATATATATATATATATAATATATATATATATATATATATATATATATATATATATATATATATATATATATATATATTACAGTATATATATACATTTTAAACAAATGAGGGGTTGTTTATTTTATACTACTAGTCTTGTTGCGTTCTTGCCACCTGAGGATTAATTATTGTTAAATTACTCTAACGAGCAATTCCCTGTCTGGTGATTATGAATCCATGGAAATTGGTTCTTTGCAGGAGATCGTACATTTGCTTGGATGTTTACGGTCTAGTGCTTTCTTCCTGATAATGCACAAGATTTTTTCCTTTTAAAAGTTTGTAAAACTATGAATTTAGAAAGATTGTTGGTGCAAGCAACGGTCAAAAAGGGATTCTGTCTGATGATACTGTGGTTGGATATATCGTACTGTGGCTTTGCGTCGACATTGTTATCAGTAATACTTGGCACGACGACAGGGCATTGGATCGGCCCTCGTTTCTTTTTGTAATGAACGATGATTATGATATTGATTTGAAGGAGTGGCACTTTATTTTTTTTTATATCAGCAACTTCAGCACTTCTGTTCATTACGAAATAGGAATAATGAGGAAGAATAAATTTAGTATGTGACTTTGTTTGTTGTCAATACCACTGCTAACATCGCGTATTTTTGTTTCGTCTTGAATGCCATTATTAAAATATTAAGGAAAACCACAGTAAATAGAATAGATACCATGTGCATAATCCAAGTAGCTTGTTCAGTTTTCTTGTAGAAATTTCTACGTCCCATCCTTTTGATTATGTTTTGAGTAATTGGATAGTGTGTGTGTGTGCCTGTGTTTATGGCTGCAGGGCCATCTCATGAGCCACAGATTTTTGGGTTTGTATTCTTGTCCGATAGTACATTAAAGCACACTGTCGTTTCGGTGTTTTATAGCTGGTTTTATTTATCAGATGTTACTTTTTATTTAATATTTTAGGTTATATGTGTAGGTCGTCTTTTGTCATATATACAGGTTTGTTGTATTTTCTGTAATCACTTATGAGTATATTCTATTCCGTGGATCCTACTATTCAAGTTCAGAACCTTCCGGGTCATTCCGAAAATGATATATGCTTTGATTTTTAGCTACTGGAATTAGGGAAATAATGAAGGGTTACTCTGGGATAATTTTCAGTTGCTGTTATTATTATATCACTTAAACATTTACAGACTTATCGTTCAATTTCATTTTTAGCGAGTTCCTTTAAATAGTCAGGTTTGATTACACAATTTAGGGTAACAGCAGCTGTTGCTTAATTTTCAACTAAGCGTTGGTTACGCTTGATTTGAATTTGGTTTGTAATTTAGATAAAAACAATGTTTTTGTTGTTTTGTCTTCATATTGTTAGGAAGCTGTTTGATACCTGCTTCATTTTCAGCGAGTGTTACACATCAGGAATTGTTCCGAGTTTGTTATATCTATAACACCATTAAGAAAAAGTTATTCTGACGGTGAGTATATACATACAAATCGCAGAGTATCAGTAAGTTGGACCATTGCTGGAAAAGTTCAGGCACGCAAGCTCAAGGTAATTTTTTACAGTTGACATATATGCGCACATACAACGTTTTATATATATATATATATATATATATATATATATATATATATATATATATATATATATATGTGTGTGTGTGTGTGTGTGTGTGTGTGTGTGTTTAAATATATATATATATATATATATATATATATATATATATATATATATATATATATATATATATATATGTGTGTATATATATATGGGGGAGCAATTTGCACATGCATCTTCAAACAGTTTTGGACATCATTGCCAGTTAGCTGTGTGTTCATTTACATGACAGACATTGAAGTCTCGGAGAGTAAACTTGTCGCGGATCGCAAATATTTGCACCACACAGGAGTAAGTTTTAATTGCATATTCTCAAGTTCTTTCCTTTGTGTCTGGAACAAATAATGAACGTCGCCGCTCTGTCTGTCCAGTGGACATATCCGGTTGCAAGAGCTAAGACTAACTCCTTGAAAAATTAGTCTCGAAGGAATGCTTATAAAGCGTCATTTGCACCTCTTATGTGTGAACAAAGCAGCGATGCAACACCGCTAATTATTATTATTATTATTATTATTATTATTATTATTATTATTATGACTTGGATATTCTGGTGCCTAGATTAGCTGTCTTTTGAGTAGCCTTATTGTCGTTAATTAACCAAAGAAACGAAGCAGTATGGTGTTCATTTTTTATCATTATTTTTCATTGTCGTATTTTAATTATAAACATGTCATTTCATGCTAGGGATGCTTCGTTTTTTGTCGATGATAGCGTCAAGATTTTCTGATTTTAAAAATATGCAGCATTCTTCTGGCTATGTAATTTATTTAAAGATGTACAGAATTTTATTTTCACCTTGCTACCTAGTTTAATTGGATTCCGGTGGGATATTCCTTAATCAGTGTAATTATAAGTAGTAATTTTCACTACGTTTCGAATATGCTAAGGCTCGGTTATCTGGCATGACTTGCACGTACAGAGATATTATAAGGAGTAGGAAAATCAACGGATTGAGATTGCGCAGCTGATACCGCCTGTAAAAATAAAGACTTGGTAAGAGTCAATCAGTTTGTAAGTAGAGTGGTCAGCGACGCGGTTTTAATGAAAGGACGAAAGCAGCGGCTTGCCACGGCCATCTTTGAGCATCCACGCCCCCCTCCTACCCCCTCTTCCTTCTACTACTACTCCTCAGCGAGACCCTGAGGGATTTAAGTAGTTCGGCCCATTGCACAACTGTAACGTCTTGACAGACGCCTTCGGGGCCCTGCATTTGCTTCCTAAAAATATCAGTGTTTCTTTGGTTTCAAAGCCGAGAAGTATCTCAGGATTTAGACGACTAAATTTTGACAGTATGTGTCTCGGTGTTTTAGTTTTTACATTCCCCAAGAGGTAAGAGGGGCCAGAAAATCGTAGACGTTAACAGTAAGGAACTGCAGCCACCAATGCATTTGTGACCTTGAGAACGGCCCTTGCCCCCACGCCGACCAACCACGTTTATCTCTCTCTCTCTCTCTCTCTCTCTCTCTCTCTCTCTCTCTCTCTCTCTCTCAGTTGCTGTTGCCGTTGCCGCTACAAGTTGCCCTTGTGCCATGCCCTGGCCATAATTTGCCCTGCGTTGTTGTTTCTCTCTCAGCTTTTGCGCGCATGCGCGACCTTGTTTGTTTTGTATTAACGTGTATGCTTTCGTTGATACTCGGTTTCATACGTTTACTTCTTTTGTCATTTCTCTTTCCAGAGACTTTAATTTGGAAACTAGCTGCTGCAAATAAAGGGTATTTTATTCGTTACTTCCATCGTCTTGTAATATGATTTAGTAGTACCATTGGCAGCAACAGCTAAATAACAGAATAGTTGTTTAAACGTCTAGATACGATGATTGTGTGAGACGGTAATGGTGTTTCATGGCCTGTCTTTCTATCGATTTATCGTATAACCACGTCATTTGATAGACAGTAGCGAATACATAATCCAAAGACACCGAGCAACTTCAATAAATTGAAGTCTCCAAGGAATCAGCATTGTGGTTAGTGTGGTCTGGGCTTATAAAAAAAGCTCTTGCTTTTAGAGGAGGAGGTTGGACAGAAAGAAGGGAATTCTGCTCTAACAGTCTTGTATTGAGCGAAGAGACTGGAAAAGAAGAATAAAATGTGAGTATTTCTATTAGGTTATATTTAGAATAAAAAATGTGTCATTGTTATTTAATAACACGATTATTTAAGATTATTGCAAGAATTCAAGCTGAATAAATCATCTTTTACCTACGAGAATCTCATTGAGGAGCCAGTCTCCCTACTATCACGCCTACCAAAATCCGTTAATACTATATACCTAAGCAAATGGAAAATATTTTTATTTTCTCTTGGAGTAATGGGGCGTCGAGTGCCGTTACGAATGACATAGTATCCCTTAAGGAACTTGTATTTTAGAAAATGTACTGTTACAGAAAACGGTAGTGTATGGAAGGGGTAACGATTGTAGTTTAGCAGGTTTGTTTGTTTGTTTTTCTTTAACTGAGTATATGTTCAATTCTTTTGAGTCCACATCTGCTGTTAATTCGTGGTCATGTACATATCAGTGGGGATAAAATTTACAATTCTTAGCTTTATTATGCAGTGTTCATATATATAACTTCATGAATTGCATTGCCGTATACGATTTCCCAAGTTAGTTTTTTTCCTAATACAGCCGACTGTTAGCTTTAGGTCTAAGATCTCTGGTTAATTTGTCTCATTTTGTGGTAATTTTTCGTTCTTGATTATTTCTTTTTTACTACTGTTAATATTTAAATTGTAATAAAGCAGTGCAGGAATACCTACTGTTGAAATATTCCATTTTAATTAAGGGTAACTTGAGGTGCAAAATGCATTAAATTTGTGTGCAAATCACAGGTATTATTCCGTAGGTAATTATTATTATATATACTGGTAACAGGAAGTGTTCTTAACTGAGGTGAGAAGTTGTTAGGTTGTTGATTACCAGCTAAAATTGTGAAAAGCATTATTTAATTTTTTATATATATATAACAAAATTTTTTTATTTGGATCATTTCAACAAAAATTTTTTTAATTTGTCATTTCAACTTATATTAAAGAGATAAGAAGCCTGCAAATGAAGTTGCATCAGACAGAACCAATTCGTTTGCAGTGTGTGCAACCTGTATTGTGAAAAAAAATTATGCAAGGTGGGACTTACCAAAAGCTCCAGTGATATACATTTAAGTATGAATCTTTTCAGAAGATTGCTCTAGACTGTAAATTTGAAAATCTTACAGTAGTGCCAGAGTAGACTATAGTTGCATTAGTGGTAGAGTGGACTAGTCTACAGTTGTTATAGTTAGACTAGGGCAGTGGTTTTCAACCTGTGGGCCATGAGCAGTTTTAGGGGGGCCATGCCACGGACATCTTCAAAATAGTTTTGAAAAAATTAAAAATTATTTACAGTGTTTTCTTTCATAAATGAAAAAGTGTAATTTGAATTTTGATTACGGTGCACAAAATTTATTTACTGCAAATGCAGGCCAGTGCTTTCTTTCTTAAATGAAAATGTATAACTAATAAAGTGTTCTGAAAAATAATTCCGTGAATGAAAATGTAAAACTAATGAAGTGTTCTGAAAATGCTTTCTAATAACTTTATCATCATCATTACACATTTCTGAAGGACAGTGGACCATGAGTATTTACGGATGCTAAAAATGGTCTATAGTCACAAAAAGGTTGAAAACCACTGGAGTAGGCTATAGTTCTCATAGTGCAAGACGACACTAGTGCTCCTAGTGTTAGACTAGAGTAGTTCCATTAGTGTTAGACCAGGTTGCTAGTTCAAATTCAGTGTAATCTCAAAAAATACGATATGAAATATCTGCCGTTGCAACAGCCAAACGGTCTCTGCCATTTCCCTGGACCCACCCTGTAAGCACAAGCATGCAGTTGAGGTCCCAAAATGCGGCGGCAAGCATAATTCTGTAGTGTGACTAACTAGCCAACGGTTGGTATGTTGTGGTTCTTTCCGGACGCTCCTCACACCTTGATGCGACGCCATCTTTGTGATGTTTAACCTGTTGATATGCTTCTTATAGGCATGAGTTTATGATCTGTACGTAAATAAATCATTGTCATTCTCTTTGTCGACATCTTACTTCTCAGTATGACAGTTCACTTACCCTATTTCCCAATTTTTTTAAAAACAATCATGGTTGGTTCATAGTATGCAATTAATGGGCTGTTGTATTTAATTAAACATACGAGAAAATCAAAGCTGTATATTATTTGAAAGCTAAGAAGAATCATTTAGATATGAGTCAGTCCATTTTAATGCAATACTTTTTTATTCCTACAGTTCGTAATTGTAGGGTTGGTTGCGATAGTGTAGGATGATAGTACTGTTTAATACCTATTTTTACGTTTCGGCATACGTAATTTGTTGAAGCATATATTCCCAAACCAGTATCATTACATAGGTAGGAAGACTTACGAGGTTTAAGAACTCGGTAGTACGGGTGTTTTGTGAGCATATTTTCATTGGACGACTTAAGGTTGAAGTGGAAGCCCCAGCTGCTTCCTCTTTCCTCTGTCTTCAGCCTCGTTCTAAACACAAACATCACAGCCTCCTTCCTTCCCTCCTCTCTCTCTCTCTCTCTCTCTCTCTCTCTCTCTCTCTCTCTCTCTCTCTCTCTCTCTCTCTCACAACATCTTAAATAGTACCTGATTGATCGAGAAATATTTTCTTCCTAGGCTCCTCCGTGTCTCAGCTGTGTGGCTGTGAAGGAGATATTATCAGCCAAAATTCGTCGCAGCACGTATTGATAAATGGCAAACCCGGCGTCGTGTTAAATGGTAGGGTTGTGCTTTGGGAAAGTGCCAGCTGACCAGAGGAAATAATTGTGTAATTACTACAGCACGAGAGATCTATATATGGCAGAGACGAGACACGTTGAACGAGCTCTTTTTAAGGTGCTTGGAGAGAGAGAGAGAGAGAGGTGGGAGCGGCGCTGTCTATAAACTATTGGCTAAAATGGATGTTCCACTTGGTGCTGAAGTTTATATTGCCTGGTTTTCCTTGAGGACAAGGAATAGCAGGGGAAGAGTGGAGATTGTCGAAGATTTTTTCCATTTTAGGGAGGCTTAAAGGTTTGCAATTTATGACTAGCGGCTTAACCTGTTAAAAACTTTTAAGAGAGACAGGGTTATTTATCGCGAATCCTACGATGGGTTAGCAAGTCACTTCTTTATGCCCAAGTAAGGCTTCGGCTAAGGATTAATAGCTTATGTGGCGTTGGTGTAGATGGTTATAGCAAAATGCAGTCTGTCCTGAACCAGTATTTCTTTTGAAATATTTTTCTATGCTTATTGTTTGCCGACCAGGTTCATCTGGTAATTGATCTGCCTACTTGTCGTCATCGTTGTCTTTTAGATTATGGTTGGCCATATGCCAGTACGGGACCTTGCCTTGTTGCGGCACGTAAGTGTGGTAAGGTGTGAAGGGATTATTGTAGTTGGCCTTGTGTGGACTTCTGGGCTCTATACAGCCAACAGAGACGTGCTTGTCTGTCTGACTTCCCCTTACTTCATTAATGAAGTTGGAATATGAGGTAAGATTTGAGTCATACTAAAAGGGCAGTAGGAAATTTGCCATCACCAGGGTCACTGAGTTTCGCAGAAAAGGAAATCTTTTGATTTATTTTGATTTTAGTGGTATTCGAAAGAAACAGTCGCAGATGTTCTAAGCCCATTGGGTTCTGTATAAGTTTTATGATTTTTGTACGTCTGTTTTAGGTATTTTTGTTTTGTCTGTATACTAGTGCAGAGCGGAAACGTAGCCTTTCAAAGTTAATCTTGTACATAAATGTATTAACTGAGATGTCATTACAATTTCAGTATTGATATAGAATAATCATTCCAAATAATTATGATGTCGAACAATCTAAGAACAGTTAACAGAAGTATCATTTCAACCATAAAAAATGTGCGAATCTGAAATTATAAATGGAAAATTTCCGTTTTGCAAGAAGTTTTGTGCAATGGTGTTACTTTATTTGTGACCGTATTATGTTGGGACATGGAATATTGTTGAGCATTATCTAAGCTTCCATTTATATAAATAGATTTATAGAAGCGAAATGATTAAAATTAAATCTTTCTTCAGCCTGAGGTAGGGTGATTTAATATTTCACAAACTTTAGACCTTCACTATTAGTGAACAACTGTTTACCTAGAAGAGGTTTTAGAAGTTTTATCTAGTACTGATGACCTTGAAGAACCGGATTTGCATAGGAACAAATTTAAAAGATCTGATTAACCTCTTTTTTTTCATTTTTCCTTACGCAATGTTAACTTTTTATGGATGGCATTTTTTACTTTTATCATTAACAATTGGTATTTTGCAGGTATTGTGTATAGTTATTCATTGTTTTATTCTTGGTTTTCGTTACTATGAATTCGCTGACGTGTTTAGTATAAAAGGAACTTGCTTGGCACTGAAGTCATATAAAAATCGTTGTTTTGCAAAGACTTTTGAAAATAGCAAGAGTTGAATCCCAAATCTTGTGAGAGCTGTGGGACACGTACCCTTTACCCCCTTTGTCTTGTTGCTTAGTTGGACAGGTTAACCCTTCACTCGTGTATTTATAATTATGAAAATATGTTCATTGCAGGGAGGAAAAACAACCTAACTTTCATTTCGCTAGCTTCATTTGTGTTATTTTTCGAAAGTTTTGATTTGGAATACCTCTTTCTTGTTTGTTATATTTTCCTCAGTTCAAAGATCACTTGTATAGGAACTCGGAAGTAGCCGCGGTAACAGTATGACCGTCGTGCCGAGCCTTTCCTCATCTTGGCAGCGGACAGTATTGTCTTGAGAGTGAGAGGGAAAAGGAATTGGCATAAAAACAGTTATAGCACCCGCACACAGGCAGCTCCTGTGTATTTTTCTTAGGAATATACTTCGATATTCGAGGGAACTCATAATTTACAAATTAAATTTCGCGACCTCCCAAAGGCTGTAGCTCATGATTTAAATTAATAATAGAAAAGATAAAAGAAAAGTGGGGCGAGGAATTATTGGGGGTGAAGAAAGGGGGTTGTGGGTGTACCTGGCACCGACTCAGTGGCACTCAGAGCTGCGAGTGAAGAGGAGTTGGCGACGAGTTGTGGTAGCGGGGTGTGGTGGCGGTGGTGTTCGAGTGTGGCGCGCGTTGGCACCTTTGGAGGAACAGTACTACAACTACTCGACCAGGCCCTTCTTCGATCAAGTGGATCGAGTCCTTTTCTGTTGCCTTCCATTAAAAAGGTGCTGCAAAACGAATTAGGATTTCGACACGAAAGCCAAACTGCGAATAACGAAAAAACTTGTCGACTGTATAGAACTGACACTATCGACTGGAGTGTAGAGTGAAATCTCCGATGCTGAATTAGGGTCAACATTATCCCGTAATTGGATTTTTTCTTTTTTTTTTTTTATCACAAGGCTGTTAAACAAGCAAGGAAAATAATATCACTGGGTATCCGCTTGGTGTTACCAGGTCAACTGTGCGTCTTAACCAAATACAGTAGTCATGAATGATTGATCAATACGCACGAAGAGTTGCGTTCACCGTAATTGTTTTCGCAAGATATGGTCATATGATTATAAGATTACAGTTTATCTGTCGTTAATTGCAGTTTAAATTTAACCTCAAATTTCTCGTCATTTTACGTACTTGTGCCCTGACCAGAATCCGTAGAAGTACAGATACTGAAGCCTTGTAATTGAATCCTGTCCGCCACGATGGAATGCTCTACTCCATTATTCGTCACTGTGTTTTTGATCTACGTAGTGAGCGTGTTAGCCACTCTGTACAATATGTACATGTTCATGTTGGACGAAGACTAGCCAGGAATGGCATTGTTGACCTTCATTTTTGGGATATTTTCATGACCACGATTTCATCAGGGAAGTGACTCATAAAAAAATATTACGATTGTCGAAAACCGCTCAAGAGTTTGTTGCTTCCTTTGGAAACATGGCCGGTTTCCAGGAATATCTGAGACCAGTTTTGGTCGTCATGAGCACCCTGGAAACATCTATGCTAAATGTTGGTGCCATTTTGTGGTACCAGACAAAAGTCAGCATTAGTGGCCTTTTCTCCGGGCTGCAGTCTCGAGCTACCGATGCTTACCAGGATGTGCGTCGTCGTGCTAGTACTGTGTATGAGGACATCCAGGTCAGGGCTAGTGATAAGTACCAGGTCGTCCAGAGTAGAACTTCAGAAACCTGCCAACGTTGGCTCAACAGAGTCAATCTTGTTTATATCGAGTGTCAGTTGCGACTTAATCTCGCCGTCCATCATAGTCAGTTGCAGCTGAGCCTCTTGCGTAAGGACCTAAAGGACCTCCTTGGCCGCAAGTTTCACACTTATGTAGGTGTTCACTTGAAATATGCCCAACTGAAGGCCGTCTCAATGCATAGGTGGACCAGAATAAAGGTGACGAGGATCAAAAAAGCTGCTGCCGAATCTGCCAAAGTCACGCTTGAACGCATGAGCTTGAAAGCTCGAGAATACGAAGATATTTTCGATGAGAAGCTTAGCAAGCTCAGTCGCTCCTCCTCGGCCAAGGATAGCCGCCGTTTGCTTCAGGACTCGCGGGTATTTGTCATTAAAAGTTTGTATTTACCTCGCCGACCCTTGAGATTCCATTCAAATGGGCTCTTGCTTTGTATTTAGATTTTCCTTCCTCTGTGGTTATTTTATTTTCTCTCTTATTCCATTGTTCGCATGATACCCCTTTTAGTTGCACCCCTCTTTAATCCGCTGCCTACGTACCTTCCTTTGTTCATGATCGTCTAAATCCGGCACTCCACTGCTAACCTTGGTGATTGTAAGGCTTTCGTTTAAGTACTTTATTCGGGTAGTGTTTGTTTATGGTCGAAAAAAACAATTGTTTTAACACCTCAGCATGTTTTGCGCTGATGACACCATTTCGTACCATACATTTTAGCAAGCTTTATTAGATAGTTTAATTTTCAAGATATCAGTCCTTAGTTTGTCTTGACAGGATGAAGCCGCCATTGTTTGACCCGAAATCTCTCTCTCTCTCTCTCTCTCTCTCTCTCTCTCTCTCTCTCAAAGGCAAAGGCAAATTTTATTCTCTCTCTCTCTCTCTCTCTCTCTCTTCAAAATCTCTCAAAAAATGTATTTTACACAAAAACCACAAAAAGAAGAGACCAACAGATTACAACCATATTTATGTACACATATATTTAGCAAGTACATATTTAAACATAAAAGGTATTCTGACAAAGGAAAGTACATACATTGAAAATAATACCAGCAGAAAGTATTAAATCTAAATAAAAACATTAGTGACCAAATTTTGTCGATAATTAAACTGTGCACTACTTGTATTGAGGAGCAGATTGAATTTGAACAATAGTAGGGCTTAAACTATTTTTAATCACAGGACAAACTAAAACATAATGATATTCATCCCCAACTTCAGTTGTTTTTGCAAGGTGCTGATTCTCCAGTCCAGAATATCTTTCAGTTGCTACAGGAAGTTTTGGGTACCACCAAGTTACTGCAGTAGAATCAAAAACATTTTTAAACTGTGTACGAAACAATGAACGCTAACTATTTTTGCTAGGTTATTTTTGGGACAGTATTTACATTTTTCGGCCATTTTTCATGAATGAGCATAGGCTAACTTGCTTGTACTCTTTCTAGAAGGTTGTCACCCAATTCTAACAGAATTCCGTGGCAAATGGCTTTTTGTTTGGACTAGTGTCACTAAGGCAGTAACCCTCCGCTCTTTAGGTCTCGGAGAAATCCTTGTTCAATTCGAATTCTTAACATAGTTCAGATTTTTGCGTTCGTCATGTCGGGAAAAAATGCTGTTTACGATTACTAAACATGTTAAGATTTAGTGGTGTTTCTAGAATCTTTACTCTGGAAAATAGCTTTTTATGTTCAGTAGTTATGAGAACACGAGTTTTCGTTTTTGCTTATGCTTGCATGATTCCTAGTTTTTTTTTATGATCAAATGATCACATTCAGTATCTGGCAACGAATGCCTTAATTACACTTTCTTTGTAATTTAAAAAGTATGGAAACTGAATGATCTCTTAGAAAATCGTGGCTTACATGTGGTCTTTGTGTTTGGAAGGAGTTTTATATCTTAATGAAGTAGTATGACTTGTCATGTATTTATTTATCATTAATACCAAATATTAATTATGTCCTTGCTAAATTTGATAATGCATTAAGAAACTCAAATTCATTTCGCTTGTTTTTTGTTCAAAGAGAATTTAGGGTTATTCATTGTTGACAATCGTCTAAACAGTTCATCGTCATTGTATGACTTTGATGAACTGGGAATTTTAATGGTTTATTAGAACTTACGGAAAAATATAGTTGCCCGCGTGAATCATCAAGTTGACAGTTCACTATACTAAAGTCTAAGCTGTATTCACGTCTTTATTATCCTGTATGAACATATGGTCGATGCGTTTGTTTGTGTGTGTGCCAAGATCGTGATGTCTGGTGAGAGTATATTTTTCTTTTCTCGATCTCTCGCTGGGAAAAACTAAATTTGAAGGTTTGCCAGTCTCTGATCTACTTTTAAAAGTTGTACCTGTGGGCTGTAGGAGACGCTTGATATGTGTTTATGCGAGGAATAATTTTGCTACTTCGTTAAGTATTAATTTTGTTTATAGTTATTATACTAAAGAGTTTTATTGTCTGTTATACAACTTGTCCTGAATAGACATTTCGAAAGCGAAGACACAAATGAATAAATGGACAAAGGTGATTAATTTCATTGCTTCCCTCTGTGTCCCATCGTGATTGACTTTCACATGAATGGTTCTGTTTGTGAAATGTTTGATAGCTACATATACCTTTGAAAATTACTACTGTGAGTAACAGTATAACCACTAATACTTATCCTTAGAGCTGAGTAGAAAGACTGAAAAAGTGCCAGAGCCGGCTACTGTTACTACTACTTAGGAAAGCAACTGCTTTTGCTCTCATAAAACTAAACTGATTGCTGTCTGGTTAACACATTTCTAACCTTCCAACTAGCACTAATGACAAAATGTATGTCGTGTTTAAATTCTTCTAGACATGCCATTAAAGTAGGTCTTTATGGCCCCTTCCCATGCTTTACTCTTTTTGCCTTGAACCGCATTTTTCGGAGGAAGTTGTAACTGTTCTCTTGGAAATCGAAGATTTTGTATATGTACCTTTTGCATGTCATGTCATTAATTTTCTGTTTGGTTCTGTTTGATTGCTTCTTATCCTTTTTTCATATTAAAATTATTTTCTACATCATACTTAGAACCTAAGTGACTTGTTTGGAATTTGAGTTTTTTATTAGATTGCTCTAGTAGCCTTGTTATATTAATCATGTGAAACCGTAGCTATATCCTGTTCTATAATAAAGATTTGTAATAAAGAATCAATTATGAAATGTTCCAAGGAGATAAGATGTTTGCGCTTTCTTTATAAGCAAAAAAGTATGGCTGGTGAAGCCACTGTAGTCATTTTTATTGTCCATTACCTGCCATTATTTTATTTTCCCCGTTGCATTGCGCCCCTTTCCTCGTCCAAAACAAAAGCCCATAATCCCTCCCCGAAAAAGAGTGAAGACAGACAAAGAAAAAGGAGATAGCGATTGTGATGGCAGCAGAAGTAGCAGAAGCAGGAGTGTGTCCATCATCAGTAAAAGCAGTCTGGAGGAGCGGAAGAATCAGTGACTCACGGGGAAAGAGTATTCAAGTTGTCTGTTGCAGAAGACATCGGTGATGGTTTGATCTCGACCTCTGTTATTTTGAATTGAGTTTGAAATCCTGTGTTCGTTGTGTCCACCTTGTGTTATTAACATTTACGTTTTTACACTGTTTCGATTTTTTTTATTTAATCCTTTTTGTTGTTTGCCTTTTTAGGTTAATTATAGTTTTCCGTCGTTGTACCACTTTCAACGACAACAGCAACAGATTCAAGTTAATGACGTCTTTACGGTGCATTGTATCTTCTGTCATCTTTCGACTTACCTCGTAATGCTAAAAATTCACATGTACAAGCGAATGGATAAAGGGGCTAAAAACGTTAGAGAGACAAGGAATATGATAAAAAGAAAGGGAAAGAGTGTGAATCAGAACTGCAGGGAGAATAAAATCTAATACACGGATGTAAATACAAAGAGAAAGGTTAATGAGTAGATGGATATCAGAATAAAAGATCAAAATGGAGAGATGCTCTTTGAAGAGAATGTGGTCCATGGTCTGGGGTGAATATTTCTTGATGAAAGTGGAAAAGACGCAGAACTAAATGACTCAGTAATGGAAAGTGTTAATGTAACGTTGAAAATACTTTTGGAAGACATGGTTGAGCACATAAGGAGGGCAATTAAGAGGCTGAAAAATGGGAGTTGATGGGATTGCAAGTGAGATGTTGCAGTATGACGGTGAAAGTGTGATTTAGGGCTGTCAAAGGGGGTTGTACGTTTTGGATGAAGGAAAGATTCCAAAGTAGTGGATGAGAAGAATAATTGTTTCATTGTTAAAGGGTAAAGGAGCTCAAAGAGACAAAGAATGATAAGTACAACATTGCTTGCTATACGAACTAGGGAGGATGTACAATAGGATTTTTATTGAGATGGTAGGGCAGATGAAAGAGAGTAGGATGGAGGGAGAACAGTTCGGCTTTAGACATGGAAGAGAGCGTGAGAATGAAGTGTTTGGTCTGAAACACTTATGTGAGAAGTTCACAGGGGAAAAAATTGTGTGTGTTGTATATGGACTTAGAGAAAGCTTATGACAGAGTGATAGTTTTTGTAATGGAAGGGAAGTATGAGAAGGCAGAGAAAGGGCTAGTAGACGTAGTTGCAAAGTTGTGGGTTAAGATGAAGGGTTGTGAATGGCGTGTGGAATAGCTAGTGTTGACAGATGATGAAGTTCTCTCTCTCTCTCTCTCTCTCTCTCTCTCTCTCTCTCTCTCTCTCTCTCTCTGAAATCCCATGGTTCATTATTATAGTAATGAATACTGTCGACAACGGTCATTGGCTATGTGAAGGTGCGTAGTTGTAGATGCCTTCACATTTACTCACAGCCAGATTAGAATTGAGATTTTCTATCGAATGTAGTACGACACACACAGTCAAACGTGGACAAACATTGTAGGACACGTTTTTAAGAGGACTTAAATGAATTGAGAAGAGATGTTGATGTTGCAGACTAAAAGAAATGTGAGGTCATGTTTTTCTTTTTGCTTTCTGCTGGCGATTTACGTCATCGTCTTTTCTCTGCACCCAAGTCATTTACATTAAGGTGGAAGCCATTCATATCAGAACGTCGTGATGAACACCATGGCTTAACTCCACGTTATAAGTAACGTTAAGAATAGAATATTTACCTCGGGAGGATAACATGTGCATTAATTATACTGTTTATAACTTCCGTAAAAATGTTTACAACTCCCGTCTCACACGTGTGTATAATATATGCGTATATATATGTATACATACACGTATACACACTATATATATATATATATATATATATATATATATATATATATATATATATATGTGTGTGTGTGTGTGTGTGTGTGTGTGTGTGCGCGCGCGCAATTGAACCCCATTGTGAATGATAGCTGGGTATTACGTACACATGTAAAGAAGCCAAAATGGAAGAAAGAAGGGGAAAGATGTAAGTTTAAGGGAACCGATAGATCCGCTTCTCAAAAAAGTAGTTATTTTGGTGAAAGAAAGAAATTACGAAAAAGTAAAAGATTAGAGCTTGCCATCCTAAAACTACTTAGTAATGACTTGTTTTTCATTTTGGTTAATGTAGAACTTGTTCAGTTTTACCGTAGGTTGTATAGAACAGCTTATCTCACCTGTTGCCAGTTACGTGGTCGTATTATTTATTGATACACTCGTTCCATCTTGGAATAAGCCATCTTGAGGTTTGTTAAAAAATGCATAATGTATCATGAAGATTCAAAATGGGTAGATGGATTCTTCACAGAGCGATGCTTGCATGGACCCAGTTGAAGAACAAAGAATAAATATTAATCGTATTACCTCAGGGTACATAACTGCGTTTTCGCATTTTTCAGAACCTTGTCATATGATGTCAAGTTCCCCATGGCTTGTTGCCAGGTACATGTACTTGGATGTCTGTGGTGACCATATGTCAGTCGGTTCTTCAGAGCTTAATATTGAAGCACTGATGTTTGTTTTGTTACGTTTACACTATTATTTGAAGGTTGCCTGTCCTCTTTCCATTTCTAGGAGGGAAAAATGTTGTGGTTGGTTTAACTTCATTACTATGGTGCTGAGCGCTGTAGGGCAGTATTATTTTAGCAACGCTGTTTCACTAACGATTTCTTTATTATTATTCGTGAATTGATGAGCTTGAGGATAGTAAAGGTGACAGAAATGAAAAAAATTGTTTTTTCAATAATTTGGCTATAGGGGTATTAGAATTCATTAAAATAACAGCATATAACGAAATGAATGTTTTGGTGGTAAAGGTACCTCATGCATTTAACGCAATTGCATTACTTTGTGGTGGCTATTCTTATGCAAGCTGAAGTGAGTCAACGACCGGTATTAACTCTGGTATAATCTTGGCTTATACGAGTATGTTGAATGAGACTAAATGAATCCTTTGGTTTGCAGTGTTTATATTTCCTTGCCAAAATGGATGTAAATGTTTGGAATACTGGGCCGTTTAAGAATTGGCAGATGGAAAGATCTCTCAAATTCTAGTCTCCTTACTAACATCATCATCCTCTGGCAGTTGTGGATAGGCCATCTTTTTAGATATTAATGGGCATTCCGAGTTTATCTTCAGATGCTCTAGAATCCAAAAGAAGCAACGTTTGTTTAATGGTGAATGGTCGTACCAGAGCGCGTGTTCGTTTCGTCATGTTCCTGTTTATTTTTTGAGGCCCATCAGTATAGGCCCGCATGCTCTCCATACAGCGACCCTTGAATGATTTGATCTTCAAGTGTTTTAGCTCTTTAGGATGTGTTTTTAAAATCTCCTTGAAAACGCTTTAAGTTTCACACAATATAGTCCTTGCGAAAATTCTCTCTCTCTCTCTCTCTCTCTCTCTCTCTCTCTCTCTCTCTCTCTCTCTCTCTCTCTCTCTCTCTCTCTCAATGTTTTTGTTTTCTGGCAATTCTTGTAACGTCATTCTTGACATACATTCAAGTTCTTGTACTGTATGAGTGTGACAGATCTTTCGGTCGAGCGTCTGAGCATAATCGGGACCAAAGTCGCAAAACATTAGATATCTAAACTAGACAACCAGTGTGGCTAAGTTCTTTATGACGTGCACGTGTGTGAATTTTTCTTGACGTGATCTGATACACACAAAAATAAATGTTTTTGTCGTCCTTGATCAATGGGATTCAAATTTGAAAGGAATGGTAGTGTTGAATTCTCTGTGCATACTGATTTTTTAATCAGCCTAGACAAAACTTCAAAATTTTCTTTCATTACTGTGTCATTCATTGTTGAAAAGAAAGCTGTAAATATTATACAGAATTAAAGTATTATTTTTTTACTCCAAGCTCTCAAATGAATTATTGTGATACAATTCTTCATTTCCTAGTCAGAGTCTGAACATTAATTTTGTCGTTGGTATTTTTTGTAACGTGGCAACGGAAGCTGTCTCAAGGTTACATATAGACAAATTGCGGTGAGGGAAACTGAAATTTCTCGGTAGATTAAGAGTTACTAACATTCAAACTATAATTTTATGAAAAACACAAATCTGAAAGTTCTTTACAATAGTTGTAGCCGTTAAACGGAATTATGCAAGAAGAATAGGGTAATAAATTGTTTGCGATATACTGAGGCCAAGTCGAAACTGTTCTTGCAACCAAGTACCTGTGTATAAGCTGACAGAAATTGATTTTGTAAAGACTGTCGTTGTCTTTCACTGTTAAACATGTATAAGTGGTATGCACTGTTTCTGAGCAGGTAAAAGTAAGACATGCTTAATTTAATCTTCAAAGTTAGATAAAAAAAAAAAATTTTCCTGGATTGTCTCTTTTAGAACTTATGGGATTTTGACTATTTTGGAGGGGTTTGTGGAAGGGACCGAGGACGGGACAGCACTTATGATTTATTGTCATTCTATTCAAACGGTTAAGTACGGAAGGAGAAAACTTTGGTGGTATATTTATTCTTAGATCACTTGAATCGTACAGATGTCAGTTTTTGTTTTTATCAGTGTTTCTGGTCGGATTTTCAAGGTTTAATCTCTTTCTTATAATCCTTAGTTTTTGGTTTTTGAAGAGTCCATGTTATCGTGCAGAAATGCCATATTTTATTATTCTTTACCGCTCGTCGAAGTTCTCTTCAAACAGTGGGATTTTAAAGTCTTCATTCTGAAGGGGATTTCACAGTGTTGTAGAGGTTACCGGTGAGGTAGGACAGGGATAAGACATGATGTGTTTTGTCGAGTTAATGGGATATATTTATATATATATATATATATATATATATATATATATATATATATATATATATACACTGTGCCATGATATAAATAAGATGAGTTATGTTTAAATTGGTGACGTAGTCCCATTAGCCCAAGTTAAGATGTGTATTATGTTTGTATATATATATATATATATATATATAGACGTAGTATATATTAGTGTAGAGTTAGTATGTATGTATTATGTTTAGTGTATATATATATATATATATATATATATATATATATATATATATATATATATATATATATATGTATATATATATATATATTATGTGTATATATATATAATCAACGTTAGGTCAAATTTATTCTTATATGTTGATGTCTGGTCAGTTTTGGTTAAATATTGATTTTGTCATTTGTTGCTTATCTAGAATTGTTGTATTATATGCACAATTTTAACACTGCTTGAGCATATTCATGTGTAAGAAACTTATGAACAAATTAATTTAAGTTCATGTATCCTTACAAATTATTCATTTTTATGAAAGTTTGTATTTGTTGAAATGAATTTTTCTTCAACGCTCATGCCATTTTTTACTAACACTTGTAGTAATACGTCTTCGGACAAACTTACTTTATTACGCAATAACGCTTGTAAGATACCACTTACTCAAATAGCCTAATTGATAAGCAGCTCTTTAATGTTCTGTTAAGAAAGTATTATAGGAAGTAAGGTCAAGTCTTAGACCACGTTTGCATGCACCACGTAAGAGAGGGTCGTTTAAGACATTAAGTCATTATATTCAGTTGAATATATTTTTAAATGAGTAAACTTGTACACAATACCTTGTAAGTGCTTCAGTGATGGCAAGTTTGCTGTTTGTAATAGAGCAGTATATGCTCAAAATAAGAGAAAACGGTGTGAGGTTCAGAACGAAAACGTATTCCATTTTCTTTGTTACTAACAATATCCCATTTTCTTTGATAGGTTGTAGCAAGATCTTCGTCTACGTCGTCTGCTCATTCGACGTCAGCCAATGAGGACCCTAAACCCACTGAAGAGGCGGAGCCTTGTAGAGATGATGACGGGTGAGTGCTGAGGTTTTATTTGGAATTAATTTAAACCCGAGTCGTCTGGGTGCATCCTTTTCCTTCATTAAGAAAAAAAAAAAAAGCTGTCGCTTTCTCTCTCTCGTCATGCTTTTCTGTTGTGTTTGTACTAAATACAAGACAGAAGACTTGAATAACAATTTGTACGTGGGCTGGTACAGTTACATAACTATCTCAGCTTATTTTTGTCGTATGTTTACATTATTAAAAAATAAAACCCAGGGTAAAAACTGATTAAGAAAGAATAAGGCTATTTTAGAACAAACACTGTCAAATGATAGGAGTAAATTCTTGAAACGTCCTGTGGTCATCAAATTTTTTAAAGTATTGAGTTTCTGATTGTTAGATTTCTGAAAGTAGTAAACTTCAAAGGTTTATTCTTTTTCTACTTGATGTCTACAACTTTTTTATTTTCTTTTTTGGAATGTGCGTTACCGTTACTTTTTTGTGCTTGAATGGGCTTCTGGGGTGTAATAACGGCTCAAGTGGGTGGAATACTTTCCACTCATAATAACGATTTACGCTGCTTGGCGTGATTAGGTGAATCTCCAGACGTGGGCGTTGATACTAAGGGTGGAAGAGGTGATGTCATGACATCGGGTGACAGGTGACTTCATGTCACTGTCCCATTAAACAAATACCGTATGTTCGATCACGTTTGTGGGACTTTTATAATCGTCAGCTTCATTGCTTCGGAGCAGTGGATGACTGACATTTCTATATTATTTATTTTTTTTATTGGTTTGGTTATCGAAGTGGGTATAGGGTTGCAAATTGACTTTATTCTGCTTTTCAAGTAATTGAAATTAGAGTAACTATGGTTCCGTTTCCTCCCAAGAAAAAAAGGGGGGCGAATTTCAGATTGCATTCACTCACCTGATATGATATTAAAAAAATTTGAGTGTTTCACATGCGTCGCTCGCTTTCTCGTCTGAATTGATTTGGTACCTGCGTACCCTTAGAGCTCTCTCTCTCTCTCTCTCTCTCTCTCTCTCTCTCTCTCTCTCTCTCTCTCTCTCTCTCTCTCTCTCTATCTCATATATATATATATATATATATATATATATATATATATATATATATATATATATATATATATATATATATATATATATATATGTATATATAGTTTTATTTCAGTTTTATTTTTCTTCAGTTGTGTGTGTGAAAAATTAATTTCTTGCCTTTTTTACGATAAGAGTGATGTAAGTCTCAAAAACTCCAGTCAGCCCGTGACTAGTAATAATCATCTATACTTTGGAAAGTAAGCATTTGTTCAGAATGGCTGTTCCTCTGACATTATGTTGCAAAGGTTATTTAAGTAAGTTTCATGTTGAAGCTCTACTTTTTTTCAAATGGCAGAAGTTTCTTTTTTTTACTGGATTTTGATTTTACAGATTGAACAGAGGTTAAGCGAGATCAAACTTTGTTTAATTTAATTAGTTTGCAGATTAAACATATAAATATTTAGCATTGTGTATGCACTCTAGTATTTACGTAACCATCCATTAGCTTTATTCGGAAGTAGATAACCCGTTCATGGATACGGATTGTTTGCCCTTTCTTATCAAGATGCTTTTCATTTATTATATCAGAAATTAGGACATTTTTACGTAAATGTCATAGACATCAAAGGAAGTGCTTTGATGTTGTACTTTATACATATTTTCTTGATTTTGAAGTACAAGTGTTTGATCAGAAATTTTAGTTTGTAAGTGTATTCATTGTAGTTAGCCGTGGGTTATTAAAGATGTAGATGATGTGTCACAAGTTTGGGTTTTATGCGAGTATCAGCACTTATAAGTTGTAAGACATGAACCTACAAGTTGTAAGACATGAATCTACTTGAAATTTTGTTATCTGTGTCAGAAGAGGAAATTAATCAGTTTTGGCGCGTTTAACATGAATAAGTGAATTGATTTGTATGAGAGTATACAGCTTATGTTTCTAGAGCAATGTTCATCGCATTATGTCATCATTATCGTGTTAATTTACTGTAAGCTGTGGGATTGTGAGAGAATTTGTCGAAATTCAATCATTATACGTAGGTTAGACGTCTGCTGCGGTTGAACTGTTGGTCAGGTATTGAATTAATGTTGATGACTTTGACTTCTGTGGTCACAGCCATTACGGTTATAACTCTAATAATAGTTGTTTTCATTGATTTTGTAAGCTGATTTTTAATGGGGTCGTGAATTGAAGATAGTGTTAAGAGGTTGGGGTTGCTGTTTGGTAAAGGATCCGTTGAAATATGCAGTATATACACAAGGACATTGTCACAATCCTCAACCTGTCATGGTGACTTGATTCATGCCGTTGCTTTATGACATAGACTGCGCGTCCTTTTTCGATGGATGTTGCCCCACAGTACATTGTATAGAAAGCGTTGTGATGTAAACGGATGTTTTAAAACTATGCCGGTTATTGCTTTTGAGTTAGGGCGACTGACACTTTCACTTTTCCGGATTTTTTAGAGTGGCCTGTTGTTTTCGGTCCTTTTATATTAAAAAAAAAGATACAAACATCCATTTACGTAATAATGTGAATTTCCGTCGTACACGGTTAATGTATTTTGAACAACTGTGACACGAAATGCGAAGAAAATAAGATACTTTACGAGAAAAGGTTCCTTTTGTGCTCGTGGGTGGGTCCAGTGTTGGTTCCCGTTGCTTTTGGAAGGTGAGAGGGAGGAGTTCCTGGATTGTTAAGAAATCGGTTTCTTACCAGTGTTGAATACTGGGTTATCATAGGCTAGAACTATTTAAATGTTTTGGATCTGTGTGTTTGTATAGATATGTCATACTATACTAACACATGTTTTTCTGCTAGGAGATAGAAATAACTACCATTAGTAAATCATTCTTATCTTGTAAGTCAAGATATATTTTTCCCCTTTAACATTTCCAGTATTACTCGTTATTTGTAGGTGAGAGTTGGGGTTCCATAGTGGAAGTGTCTTTAATATTATTCATAAGGCCCGAGTTGGGCATGTTTCTAAATTAACATTGTGATGGTAGCAATATCTGATAAGGAATTTTTGGCATGAATTTTGGTATTGTAGTCACATTTACTAGGGAAGAGCTATAATAAGCATGGCTGAAATTGACAAAAAGTCCTTTTTGTTTGGCATTATGGATAATCGTGAATCAACTTTAGAATTGGGTGGAGGGCATAATGTACAGCTTGGGCGTGCGGCCGTTTCAAAAGGAAATACCGTTGACGGAAGTGTTTTAAGGGCGAGATGAGATGCTTGATATGATAACATTAGCACGTGCTGTGTGTGTGTGTGTGTGTGCATGTGTGTGTGTGTGTGTCTGTCTGTAGGTGTGTGTGTCAGATTTCCTCCCAGCGTTTTCATTGTTTCCAGTCGTGTCAGGATAGAAAGTGACGCTGAAGCTCACGTGATAGAGATTGGATAGGATTTAATGTAGGGCGTCAGTGAAGTTGGTAAAACTGTGTTAAAATGAATAATTCCTTGTAGGTGTCGCACTCATATTTCCTTAACGCGTGCGTTTGTGAAGTGCTCTTATTTCCCCGCGCTTTCTCTTGCCCTACATTGTATATGAATATATTTCTTCCTTATTTCAAATCAGTGTGTTCAGATATTTAATTTTCTTTCGGTAGACTAGACTAGGATGGCGTTAATACAATGTTATCGTTGCATTGCAATATATAGCCAAAGAAACGTGATAGTAGTTTGCAATACGCATTTTTTGCTATTTTTCGTCGTATATCCATGACCACTTGTTACAGATATCGTGTTTGTAATGGATTTTGTGATAATGCTTATGAGATCAGAACACGAAAACATTGAAGATAGTCATTCACCGTGGATTCATTTGAACATTGCTGTTCGTAATGTGTCCACATAACATCTAAAAACATTAATTTTGTAACAGAGTAGAAGAAAATGAGAAGCGGGAAATAATTTTAATGAATTGGTGATGACAATTTCGTCATGTTATTAAATAAGCCATAGGGACATGGAAGAACTTGGCATTGTAAAAGATAATTAATACAAATTTTCTAAAGATACTTGTATACATCTTTTGAAAAACAGTTACACTTACATGGCTCTTAATGAGGGATCGTAGATGTAAACATAAGATGTAAGTAATATTGAGAAATTTAAACATTTAAAATGCTCGTAGGTGTACGTTTAGAGAAACTGAATGGTGCAGCCAGCCATCTGCAAGGGCACTAATCTCTACTCGGAACCTGGCAATATCTTTGCCTTTAAGAGTAGGATGTTTTTTCGTCATAGACGCAAACATCACCATGGTACCCCAAAACTTATCATATTTTCCATGTATATACATAACATAAGGAGTTTGATGGTGTGATTTCAGTTCACTATCTGTCATAGTCTTTTTTTTATATTTTCTTATGTAAGATAAAGTTTAGCTCTATTTTATCTGCGTCGCACTCTAACAAAGTTGCCCATGTAAAATATGGCCGTTGACAAAACCTTCACCGAGCCACATTTTCTCCATAACTCTTGGGCAATCTGACCTATATAGCTTAGTTTTGTATCTGTCAGCCACTTTTGTGATGACCTTTGTTTTTTCCCCTCTCTTATGTAATTACATTTTTTGTAATTATGTCCAAGATGACACGGACGCGTATGTTGGCATTGAGCGGTTTTTTTTTTATCGGACTGTCCGCAAAACCTTTTGTTTTTGTGAGAGGAGATTGGAGTTGTTCGTAAAATTCCGTATGGTCATTCAAGATAGCTTTCAGATCTACTGCTGGAAATTAAGCCATGTTTTTATATATGACTGTATGATACCGGTAACTAGTTTTTCGGTACATGGTTCACAAAATTTAATCAGTCAATTTCTCTGGCGCCAGGCCTGCAAGAGGAAAAACATTAGTGCCGATTTTGTGTGTGTGTGTGTATATATATATATATATATATATATATATATATATATATATATATATATATATATATTATATATATATATATATATATATATATATATATATATATATTATATATATATATATATATATATATATATATATAATACAACACAGTTAAATATTGTACAGGAATTAAATAAAATTTAAAGTTGTAAGAGTTGAACAGTTGTGTAGTATGCGACTTAAGAAGAGCTGGAAGGCTGAGAAATATGGATATACATAAAAACAGCATAAAGGTTAACGTAAGTGAAAGGATGGTTCAGTGTGTCTTGGGATGGTTCGGTCATGTGACAAGAATGGAGGACGACTGATTGATCTTTGAATATACAGTTCGGAAATAATGCGAGAAAGAATGAGAGACCTAGAAAGTACTGAAGTGATGTTATGAAGGATGAAACAATACGGGTGAGAGGCGCAGTGTGTGTAGGATGGTATACTGTATTACAGATGATACTTCTTTACAGATGCATGAGCGGATAGTGTTGTATAAGTTTCTGCATGTGAGGTTCATTCAAGATTCAGCCGTTAAAGTATGAATTATCTTTTCTCGGAAGCAACACCTATTAAAAGAAACGGTGTAATTTTGAATATTAATATATATATATATATATATATATATATATATATATATATATATATATATATATATATATATATATATATATATATATATTTCCATTGTTTCCTTGGTGAAAATTGAGCTTAGCCATACTGTTGTTTTGGATATGCGACTTTATTTATAGGATAATTTTGATTCGCCGATATCTGTTACAAATCTGTGTGACTATCACGTTCGTGCTCGTAGATGACTTTCGGTCCAATTCAGAGTAGAAATAAAAGAAATTTGGAGAAGATGAATAAAACATTTGGAATACTCTAAATCAATTCATATTGTCATTACCTGTATTAGTTGCTGAATTTCACTTCTGTTGTCGACCTAAATTGTCAGTGAGATTAAGGTTATCTTCATCCACCCAGTCAAATATGCGTGAATTCACGATTTTCTACATGCGAAGTAAAGCAGACCCCCCCCCCCACGTCCCCTCTTTCTTCCACGCACAAGGACGCTTACCTGCGCGCAGCTCCCCCATGCAGAGAAACTCCTATTTCCGGGCCACATTTATAGGAAAACGTTTCCTTAAGCAATCTGTTTTCGTACAGCGTCTAGTCGAGGTTCGTTTCTGTTGGATGATATTCATGATTCTTCGTAATCGTGAATCAGTGATGTTACTTGTAAGGTCAATTGTGCTTGTGGAAGACCATACTTACCGGGAGTGTGGTACTTACAAACCTCAGTGATGAATCGTTTTCTATGTAGCGAGAGGTTTTGACATCGTTGTCTAATCCTGGTAGAGGGAAGAACGGCTTTGCCACGGGAGTTCGTTTTGGGGAAGGATAGGCCGTAGGAGGCAAGTAACGGAGGTTAGGGGAGAAACTGATGGCGGGGGGTTTGAAAGAAGGAAGGAGGGGACGGGGAGGGGGAAGGTTAGACGCCGCACATGTTTCCGTGGGTCTTCAAGGTCTACAGCCTGCAGCGTTCATTCCTCGGTTTGGAGGGGGTTGAGGGGGATTTGGTGTCGTGTTCTTAGAAGAAGGCACGGCAGGTAAAGGCAATGGGCACTAATAATGTGAGAGGAAGCCGTACTTTATGTGAATGACTAGTATGTAAACAATGTCTCTGGTTGTGGGCGTGTTACCCGTTTGAAGATCCTGTTTGCTATCAATCAGAATTCCAATTCATTTGGCTTTTATAGTGGTACTGTGTTTTGCATGAATTGGCTGCCTTCGTGTGGTCATTTCTAGACGAAATATAATGCTCCATTTATGACACGAGTCATTGCAGAAGTATGTACAGGAAAAGGAAATTTCTCTCTCTCTCTCTCTCTCTCTCTCTCTCTCTCTCTCTCTCTCTCTCTCTCTCTCTCTCAGCTGCATTTATATATACTCGTCTTAATGTTTTTCTTGGGTTAAGTAAACCTCGTTTTCTCGTAAATTATCGAATTTTATTTTTGACAACTTGAGTCACCCGACGAGGTCGTGGCAATATTACTGTTTGTCTGCATCCAAGATTATTTCCCTGTACCAAATGTGAATAAATGTGTTGTGTTACTTGCCAGTGATACGGATACAGTGTATTTCAAACGTAGTGGGGTCCATGGTGGGGTCAGTCAGTCCTGATTACGAGAGAGTAGTGATTCAAAGTTCAAGAGGTCGGTGACGTCATGATGTTTTGGTTCGTAGGCCCATATCAGTGACTCATGTTTGTGAAAGTAGGAGGGGAATCAGGAAGAGTTGGGTGTTTCGAGATATGGAGTTAATGGCGAACAAATGGCGAATAACATACAGAATTTGGAAGGAGGTGCGACAGATCTCATCTGCTTGATAATAGGACTGTTGGGAGGTGGTGGGCTGGGGAGGGAGGGGAGTCAAGTTGACGTCGCTGGAGGAAACTGTTCATATCCAGTATCTCGATTCTCGAGCCCAGTTAAGGGATTCGGGAATCTCAGTTCAGTCGAGTGGCTTGGAGCGCGTGCATTCGACCAGCCAGTTGAGAGAAACGATTGTCAATGAAAGGTTTTCGTTTGCTCACTTTTGCTATTGTTTTTATCCAGGATATGTATCGCGTGTTGGTGATCACTTTTATTCGATCCTTTTCTTTGTTAACGTGAATTGCAGTGGAAACGTCTTTGCGGCGAGACACGTGATATTTGCTACAGGAAGTAACAGTAGTGGTGATATTTCAGTGTGACAGTGGATAGTGCGAGACTTGTTGTTAATGTAGTTCCATAAAATGTCTGTAACAACTTACTGCAGTGTTTACAGAGGATATCAACCATCGTATCTCAGGTAAAGATTTATTATTATTATTATTATTATTATTATTATTATTATTATTATTATTAATGAAAACATCCCGGCATTTAATAAAGAATAAAGGTCAGTATTGAAAAGTATATTCGTTTGAGGGTTTCCAATTTAATTTTGTATGTAATGGAAGTGACTTCATTAAGTTAAGATTGATTTTCGTGTTTCACCGTAGCCTTGCACCAAGCATTTCCTTGTTTGTGCTTGTAGGCTAGGCTTGCAAAAGCAAACGCCCCATTTACTTGATCATTGGACTGCGGTAACTCATACCAGGAACTTTGTGCTATTGTTAATCATTGACTTTGCATGAATACTAGGTCAAGAAGGAATTGCCAGGCTTGTGGGAAAGTTGATTGAATAATGGAAGCCATGATCATTTTGTATTTTACCGGAAAATTGTGTGTATTCCTTCTTCACAGTTAAATGAAGCAGTGTCGGCATTTACATTTGTATGCCATTGGTGGAGGGGATTAGTCATTCTTATCAAAGATGATTAATCGCGTGTCAATAAATGCGTGTTGTAACATTTACGTCAGCTGGTCATGACTTTTCATGAGATGTTTTACGTAGCCACGCATTTCCTGCCCAGCCAAAAGGACAGAAGACAGAGACTGAGTTCTCCTTACAAAAAGACTTGCCAAGAAAAATATTGATAAAAAAGCAATCAATCATTTTGCAATTTGTAAGCCGTCTCGAAACACGACTTGCCCAAACAAGAGCACTGAATGAGGAGGATTTTTATATTCGCGTCATGTGTTTGAAGTTGATTTTTTGATATAACTGTTTCGGCTAATGTTAGCGAGTTGAATTATTATTATTATTATTATTATTATTATTATTATTATTAACAACGGTTGCTGTTATTGCTCTAATAAAAGTTATGCAGAGTGATCATAAAATATGTGCGGATAACATATGAAGGATATACATGTTCTGTCGTTTGAAGAAGTAATTCAGGCGAACATTTTGGTCGACGCCTCAAGGGTGGAGGGACCGTCGTGATGGAGACGTCCTTGCTACCCCCGGGGGGATGTCGGAGAAGCCTACAATTTGAGCAACCTCTGCTGGGAAGATAATTGCTTAAGCTCGAATTGGCTCAGCTGTTATTTAATGGTGTCCTGAGAGGACTCGCTTGTCCTTTCTGGAGGCACTAATGAAAGGACAAGTTTTCCTAGATGTGTTCGGTTTTAATATATTAGTTGTAAGTATCATTTTCGTAACCGTTGATGATTATGCCTGTTGGGTTAATGTTGCAAATGGTATGCAAAATGGGGTCTTTAACCCGCAGTATATTTAAACTAATTGAAAGTAAGTTACTTATGCCATTGGAATTGTATTAGTATTTTTATTACTTCCTTTGAAACACTGTGGTATCATAATTCAGTTTTTGAGGCGAAAATATTTTTATCACGTATATATTAGGATTGGTTGGTTGTTCATTTACATGCAGTGCTCTAATCTTCAACTTTGTCCCCTCATGTTTCAAGGGTTGTTCCTCTTTTTATGCCAGTGCTCCTGCAAATTAAAATAAAGAATAACAACTTTACCTTTATCATCGGCCGGAGACAAACCGCTACAGTGCGATTATCAGGAATTTGGTTAGTTTTGAGTAGGCCGAACATCAAACATTACTCTTGTGAACTGCTCTGTCGGCCCAGTTTCCTTTAGGGAATCCCCATTATGAGCAAGAAAAAGTGGACTGAGCTCCAACATTTCATTCTGTGTGTGTGTGTTGTGGGGAGGGGGTGGGTGGCCCTCAGATTGCTCCCATGTCTTGATATTTTACCTGAGTGCCCAAATCGGTGTTGATTTGATGAGTTTTACCTTGTAAGATTCGTTAAATTATATCTTTCATAGGTTTACCTTGGATGCACTTTTTCTTCCTAAGCATTAGATCGAGCCCTTTTCTTGACAGTATGCTGTACATGTTGCTAGTTTTATAATTGGAAATAAGGATAAATCAAGTCGTCCGCCGAATAACCATCGAAAACGAATAATTCACAATACTAAATCAAGGAATGTATTAAACTTCTTATCACTTTGAGCAGTTGCGGGGAGACTCAACGACCGATGATGAATGGGTGTCTGCCTTTGAATGTGCTGGCAAGATCTTTGCTGAAAACCACGAATCTAGTTGTTGAAGGTGTTAGTCCGGAAATATTCCCAAGGCGCGAATGGCAATTTTCCTCTTATATGGAATTCAGTGAGTTACCAGTTCTTCATTCTTTAAATAGGTTCCCCTTTAGCTTCTCTCTCTCTCAACAGAACTGCATTCGTTTTAGAAGCCGCGTAAGAAATCATATTGCAGTAAGAACAATTGTAACCTTGAATCCCGCCATAAAGGTCAGCTGCCAGTCGGTAGCGGATTTCAGTCACTAATAAGGAACTGTAGAACCCCCCTTGCAATACTTAATCCTGCCTGCTTGGCAGAGGAAAATATCAAATGTTGTGATACTCTGTCGGAAAATGTGTGTGTGTGTATGTATGTATATATGTATATATATATATATATATATATATATATATATATAAATGTTTGTGTTTGAGACTCTCTCTCTCTCTCTCTCTCTCTCTCTCTCTCTCAAAAGAATTACCCTCGCTATTCTCATCGGTTGTTGTTTGGCTGAAGTTGCTGGCTTCATGTAATGATTCATGGTATAATCACGTTCTTAAATTGGTAAGTTCGCCTGTTCCGTTATTTTCTCTCTCAAATTTTGCTGAAGATAGCACAATTTCGCATCCATGGTAGTTTGTTTCCTCTGATAGCGATGCTAATCTTCAAAATTGATAGAGCATAGCACGAAGTATTCCAAAATATGTTATTATACTGTATTTTGTAAAGAATTAAGTTTTAAGTTCTTGTTTAGCATCTTCTCTTAGTTTCATCAATATACAATACGTGATGTGGTATCGTCAGTCTCTTAATTGCAATGGATGGTTGACGGCAATTAGCATTTGTCATATGTCCAGTTTAGTGGGCGTCCGCAGAATTACTCTTGGTGAAAATTTCCCAGCGAGATATCTCAGAGGAGATGGGAGAGAGAAGGTGCCAGAGAAATCATAATTACTCTGATTATCATCAATGAAACTTTTACTGTTAGGGCCAAAGGGAACTTCATCCCCCCTTCCCCCCATACCAACCCCTCTTCCGTCGCTTCGCGGCAGTAAGGGAAATATGAGTATTGGTCGAGTTTGGTTAAAAAAAAAAAAAAAAAAGGTTCGTCGAAGAGAAAGTGATGGCTGTTCGTGCAAGATCCGGATCCTGCTGTTGGTGACGGTTAAGTGCTTTGAACGAAGTAAGCACTGTTCGGCTGAGAACGTAAATTGGACGTTTTCAGAATTCTCTCTCTCTCTCTCTCTCTCTCTCTCTCTCTCTCTCTCTCTCTCTCATTTGACATTTGACTTTTCTTGAGTTCAGTATTAGGCGAGTTGTTTTTCTTTCATAATGAATCGGTCACGAGTTGGTTTTTTACTATCCGGCAAGGACTTAAGCGCTGTGAGCTACCGGGATGCATATTACCGCGGGATATGATGTGTAGTCAAGTATGGTATACCAAGTATATTATACGAGAGCGGAGTGGGGAAATCTTATGGTAATTCTAAACAAAGGAGAGGCCTGTGCTAGTTTTGTGTGGAATCCCCGTGATGGTATGACCTTGGTGTTCACTTTCCATATTGGGTTATTAGAGGGTAGCCAGATGCATTTCCTGCCGACTTCCTCTAGGTTTCATTGTTATTGTATTGTCTTGAGGAAATGCCAAGGAACTGCTTCTCCCGGATGATTTAATAGTCGGAGAGTGTGTCAAGGGATCTGTTTGTTGTATAACTCATTTGTTTTCCGAGATTTTAACTAGACGAAAGTAGATGGACATACACTGACAGAGCAAATCATACAAGATTAATTTTCCCAGATTTGAACTGGTATTTGTGTCTGTGCACGAGTGCCCTAGAAGTTCTAAAGGGCGTATATACCATTCAAAGTAACGAATTTCGAGATAGGGAATGTTGAATTTTTTCATCTGTTGGGTGTGAAGGCTTTGTGGGATCTTGTTATTTGAAGATCGTTTTGAATAAAGCTTGCAGCTCACGTCGATTTTATTCATATTTGCATTTACACGCAGTTTAAAGGTCATGGACCTAACCACAGTAAAACTACTTCAGATTTTTTTGTTTTTATATTATTTATACTTCGTAGAAAATTTGAATTGGTGATGTAATTATTTAGGTTGGCGTTTTGTGATATTTAGATTTATGCATTTCGCGCTTTTGGTTTAGATAATAATCACCTGCTAATGACAATTGTCATTCCCTGTTAAGACAATTAATTGCTAAAGCATAGTGTTACCTTTACAGCCTCTATTGTCATTTTTCACATTATGATCTCTGTATTAGCCTGTTTATATAAATTAAAAGCACACACAGGCACCATTGTTAATGCTGACACCGTATCCGGTTATATTGCAAAATTATTGAAGAAAAAGGATGAAATTCGATGATGCGCAGTCTTCGCCGCTGATAGATCACGAAACTCATAGCCGTTAATAATGAAAGCCTTTCATGCCGCATGAAGGATATAATTTATTTTTGGAGTCGCCTTCACGCAATCAAGGTTTGAAATTGGATGAACCTCTTGATTTCATTTCCGCTGATGACTGGTTGTTGGCCATTTACTTGAGAAGAGAATAATATAGAAAGTGTTGCACACGTACGTGCGTGCGCTCACGGACAGTCACATGCAGGCAATTGACATGTATTATCATTCGGAAGTAGTAATTAGCTCCATCTCAAGGTAATTTTCTTAAGCATTCTAGTAAGATTTCCCCCCCCTCTCTCTCTCTCTCTCTCTCTCTCTCTCTCTCTCTCTCTCTCTCTCTCTCTCTCTCTGTAATAAAGCCTTTTTGATTTCGTCTTAAGGTTGAATATTTTTGGATGTAGGAAACTATTGCATTATTGCATTTTTCATTTTTATAATCTAGCCCAGATTGCCTCTGAATGTTTGAAGTTCAGCTCGATTATTTAGCAAATATATTTCATGACTTTGGTCTGCCATAACTAACTACGATTTACGACTCTTTAGTTGTATCTTGTTCATTTTTTTTAAATGGCCAGTCGGCTTGTTTTGAGATTTTCGTTCTTCAGCCATTTAACTGAAGATGCGTGTGAACCCTGTGCCAGTAATAAAATTAATATTTGATTCCCTAGTAACGTTTTAGCAGTACTTAATTCGTATATGATTACCTTTAAAGATATTTTTGTAAACGTTAAGCAAGTATCCTATCCGGATTGGTTTAAACCGGATATCTTCAAGTGCAAGCAGCGGTCATGTGCTGTGATAAACGTGGGGTTCTCAAACACTTGAAAAGGGTATAGTTCCCTGTATGCACCTTAGTCATCCGTAAATAATTTTAATTTCATTTTAAATGCATGGTATAGTCCCCTGTGTGCACCTTAGTCAACCGTAAATAATTTTAATTTCATTTTAAATGCACTAGCTAAGGTTATCATCATTTAGATACTTCATACTGGAAATTGTTCTAGTTTCAAATTTTATATACAGTATATATGTATGTATGTATGTATATATATATATATATATATATATATATATATATATATATATATATATATATATATATATATATATATATATGTATATATATATATATGATTATAATCAGTTTTGTATGTGATTCATTTATTACACATTACCGCAGGTGAAAAATAAGAGACGGGGTGTAGGTCCTGACCGGTTTCGACTATATTTCCAAGCCATTGACGAACGACTGATACAGAGTATTAGGAGTCACAAATATATATATACTACAGGAACAGTACTGACGAACATACACAACCCTTTGAGAATACAGACACCCACAGGCCGGTGTTAAAAATCACAGTTTGGTTAAAAATCACAATATACTCTCAGGGGACAATACTGATAAACGTACCGACCATAGGAGACATCAAATCCACACCTGACAGGTGTCGGGAGGCGGGGTTGGAAAACTCATTAGCACTGCTGCCCCCGTACTGTGTTTACAAATATGGTAATCTTATTTCCATACATCTCTACTGCCTACCTTAAAATTTAAACAATTTACAAATTTCTTTTGATATTAAAGGATCAAGTTTATACATCCCTTGACTGATATTCATATTATGGCTGTAACTTTCTTCTATAAAGCTAGATTCAATGATATTCCTTTCCAGTGCGTTATTAGGATATAGTACAATCCTTTTTGCCCCTTACCAGTTGGTAGCATGATTGTTCTCATTAACATGTACAAAAATACCACCGTTCCCCTGTGCGCATCTCATACATTTTTTATGCTGTTCTATTCTCTTTTCCAGTGCTTTACCCATTTGGCCAATATAAAAGTTGTCACAAGACTTGCATGGAATTTTACATACACACCCTTAGTATTGTCGGGAGAGTTCTTGATAAGTACGTTTCATTGTTTTATAGTTCTTAAATGCGACATTAACATCAAAATTCATAAGAAAATGGGGGATATCTTTCATATTATTATTATAATGCAGTACAAGCAAATTTTTTCTGTTGTAAGGTTCTTTTTGGTTTTGACACGTAGTCTTTTTTTGCCGCTTTTAATGCATTGTTTAATACACTGTCAGGATATTTAAATTTCTTGTCTGTATTTCTAATCTTTTCTATTTCCTCATCAACATATTCAGGGCTACATACTCGTAATGCTCTTAAAAACATAGAAATCAGTGTTTTCATCAATGTTTTTAAGAGCATTACGTGTATGTAGCCCTGAATATATTGATGAGGAAATAGATAAAATTAGGAATACCGGCTTGCTTGTAAATTTCTTCCGTTTCTTAATTTGTTCTTAAACGTTGTACATTGTCGGGTTTTGAAGGTTAAAATTACGGTCTCCTAACGTGTGGTAAGTTTCGTCTCTTATTCTTTTCTTCGATCCTTTTTTTTTTTAAATTGGCAACACGTAGGTTTTCTTATGTGTCATAATGGCCTTCATTCTCACTTCCTTTTCTTTTGTAATTCGCTTTTTCTACTTTGAGTTTTGATTTTGATCCTTTCTGTACTTAAATATTTTTCTCGCGACGGATGGAAAGAATATTTTCTTATGATGTGTGTCATATTTTATTATATTCATTTAAGGTTACATGCTAATTTCTGTTGGAAAAACTAGTCTTAATTCCATTTTATATTTTTGATTGTGTCTGTATAATTAAACATCCGTTGTACCTTGTATAGTTCTCTTCGATTTATTTAGGATGGTGTGAATATTATGTATCTCCAACCAGTATCATTTTTAATTGTCATTATGGCATATTTGACATCAGTGTGGTGTCAAATATGCCTCCCCTTAACTGTTGCTAGGGAAGGTGGATGAAACTGATATAACCAAAACAGAGAAAAATTGTTGTTGTACTTGTCACAGGACACTTCTCATCTTAAACAGACGCAGATTAGTTGACTTAGGTCACAGACTAATTTTTTAAAAGTTTTATAAAGGTAGGCGTTTAGGACGTTGTTAGGGAATTTCAAGCCTATCTCCATTTGAGCTTGCTATATCTTGCAGTACTTTGTGGGAATACTAATTCTAGAGTGTACAACGCAGCTCAAGAAGCGGGTGGCGTAAATCTCGAGAATAGTGTCTATGGTAAGCATAAAATGAGCAGGAAATGACAACCATGGAGCAGCGTAAGATCATTCCAAGAGATAAAACAACGATGTGTTTGGAGTTTTCGAGACATGCCATGCAGGGGTCAATAAGCCTCGCATAAAACTGAAAGATTTGCTAAGGGTACGGCGTGTTGACATTTAATATGATAGTTTCTTGCTGTACTTTTCAGTCAGTGAGCAACTATATGGGACTGTATTCTTAATTTTTGGGGCTGACTTGTAAAGATACCGAGGACTTATATGAGTAATTATTGTTAAGTATTTATACCGATGAAAAATATTTACGACAGTAGCTAGTTAAAAATCTTTAGTATTCTGTAACCATTTTGCAAAGATGATAATGCTTTGTTGATAACTGAGTATTTCTGATGACCCAAGTTATCTCGGACTTAAATCGTAGATGAAATTCAGACCATCGATTGATGATTTCGTGATTGAAGGCACATAAATACGTCCAGTAATCTTACAAAAGCTTGCAAATCTTTTTAAATATTTGGAAAACAGTAAGTTAAGTGTAGAGACTTTAACGAGCTAGGAGATTAAGTACGTTTTTGAAAAATATTCAGTTTTTATTTATCTTATAGGTTCAAATATTTAATGCCTTAGTAAATTACATAATACTTATGGTATATCTTACCATTTTTTTCCCCTTCAAAGCCCGACCAAGATCCCAGATATGTGTATCAGGAAGACTACGACGAGTATAGCGATCTCGTAGGCATGTCACATCTCAAGTATGACATAAAAAAAATACGTTCACATTGTACACGCTCCGTTGGAGGCTAGTCTAACTGCTCCAAAAGCGGCGTGAAGCGTGCTGGCATGGCGGCTGACCGACTGTTCCTGAATGTGAAGTTGGGTTTTCGGAGATAGATTTCGGTAGCTATAACAGATCTTGCGGTGCGGAATAATTCGGTGGGTGGTTTTAGTTTTGCGGGTGGAGGAGGAGGAGGAACGATGGATTGATTGGGATGGTTGGTCGTGATGGTGGCTTCATATGAGAAGATGGTTGCAAGGCTTCTATTTTTATTTCAGCTGTTATTACTTTTTGTGGCATTAGATTGTATGCCATAGGATGTAGTAATGAAATGATTCATGAACAGCGTGGAATGATTGATGTTTATAGAATGATAACCCTGATCGGAGATAGTGAATAGAAATTGCGGAAACAAGTGAGAGTTGTAGAGTATTTGTTGAGAGTAAATGTGAGCAAGAATAAGGTAATGAGAATAAATGGAAATCGGGAAGTTGGAAAAATGAATGCTAATATGGATGGTTTAAAATGAAAGTAGCTGGAGTAAGTATAGCGGATGACGATAAGAAGAGGAAAAAAGGTAAGTCATAATTAGGTGAAGCAGGGCAGGTAACAAGGTACATGCAGAACTTTGGGAGGAGACTTCTGTGTGTCATGGAAGTCTTGGTGGATATGTATGAGGGGGTTATTGGGCCATCTCACCTTTTTGGACGCGATGTCTCGACATTGAAAGCGAGTGAAAGAAAAAAAAAGGTTAATGTTGAAGTGAATTGTTTGCGAGATGTAACGTGTGTGGTATGCGAACAGTGGACAGGATGAGAAATGTGGATACTTATTAGGAAAATCCTAAATGGAAAAGGCAGGCTCTGAATATTGAGATGAAGGGCGCACTACGTGTAGGGGCTTGATGTGGCTGTGTTTTGAACTTTTTCTGTCAAGGAGATATCTACACAGTTCAGCAATTAAAGTACGAACGTTGCATTTACTGTTCTGTTTTTGCTTAGGATTGGCCTTTTATAGGATTTGATTGTGATTTAATTCCATTATTGTTGGAAAAAACATCACCATTAATAAAACGGCTCGATCCCTTTGCAGGCAATTTACGGGGAAGGTTAAGCTTCCTGTTACTGCTAAAAAAAAAAAAAAAAATACACAGCGTGCAGTTTCGAGTAGCTGCCCAACCAAAGGTGTTACTTGACAACTAAAATGTGGACAAATACATTAAAAGAGTGTGTTCTCTTAGTATTGGTACAGAATTTTCCAATCTGGACAATATGACTTGAAACAGGAACAATTACAAAGTATTAAAAGAGTAATGGTAAAGAGTATAGTAATATTTACGTTGAAAGTAGTGTGTGTGCTTGAAGGCAAATTCATCTGAATTTTTATTGTCTTCTGGGTATTGCCTTAAGTGATTAAAGCAGATGCCAAACTATCTCAGTGCGGACGTGCGGGTATGTGGTTGCTTTGTCATGGCATGCTGCCGGTCATAAATCATTACCTACTTCTCTCTCTCTCTCTCTCTCTCTCTCTCTCTCTCTCTCTCTCTCTCTCTCTCTCTCTCTCTCTACACAAACACAAGTGTGATACCATAAGTATATACTGCAAATGATTGTGATGATTTCTTAGTCGAAAACACTAAAGTGTAATTGAATCAGGATTAGAGAATTGTTCATGAATGGGTTAACAAGAGACGTTGAAAGAACCGAGAATGAGGGAATTGCTTTAGTGACATGACTGATCGATAAAAATTGTATTTATATCTATTGGTTTGGGAGATCATTTTTTATAAAAAAAAAAATATTTTTCATATTTCTCAACCTGTTTAGTTTTTAAGCTGGGGAGTAACGGCATTTAAGTGGAGCTCATGACTTAAGTATGTATTTAAAAAGTATACGCGTAGTTGAGAAAGGCGAAACTAAAATAAATAAATGTGGCTCGATTTGTAGTTTTATAAACTCCAACGCTGCTTGAAGCAAGGGTTAAGGCTCTTGAAAGGGATCACTTCAAGGGGGTAATTTTACTGAATGTCTGAATGCATATCTTGTCCGTTACGAATCGAGTTTCGTTATTTGTTAGAAGCTCTGAATAATTTTCCAATCCATCTTACTCCTTGAACGTTAGCTAGGAACGTGCTTGGAGTACATTCATAACGCTTTCAGCTTTGTGTCATTGATTACATGACCAGAATACGACGTGATGAACAGGTTGTCCTCCTAAACCGACGTGGGCTAAATGGTTAGTGAATTAAATATAAGGGCATCAAAGGCGTAACCTCCCAGCGCCGTTGCAGATCCTTGTGTCAAGTGCTCCACAAACGGACGGAAATTCCTGAGCGATCGTTTTGAGTCTGTCTTTTTTTTATACATATAATTTATCTCGAAATTTTTTCTTTATTTTACTTTAAAGTCACTTTCTTGTATTATGCCATTTGTGAGGTTTTTCGTTTATTCGTTAAGAATGATTTTCTGTAGACTTTCTTCACTCATTATTTTTCTTTTTCTTGCTTAATCTATCTGTGGTGGGATTTAGATTAAGCGTTTTTAAGGTGCTGATAATTTTTGGAAGCTCTCTCTCTCTCTCTCTCTCTCTCTCTCTCTCTCTCTCTCTCTCTCTCTCTCTCTCTCTTGACCTTCACTAATATCCGGTTTCGCTACTGGAATTAGGAAATCAACCAAAAGGCATGTAACTGACGAAACCATTTCAGGCCCATGATCACCGGCTGACGCTTGTGTGTGTGTGTGCGAAAGATGGTGCTTTTTCTTGTTAATTATATTCATAGCAAATGTTTTCGTGGATTAATGTCGAAAATTTAGTTTTTTCTTGTCTTTTTCTTTTTCTTTGTTTTATAAGGTGTATCACTGCAAAGGCTACCCAGATACCGTTTTTGGCAAGTAAAGTAGATCAGCAGGTTTGGCTTAGCCAATCCTATCACAAATTACATAGAGAACAGTTTTTTGTTTATTCACATAACGTTCTCGCGTAGACAGTGAAAGGCGAATGTTCAAGCACATTTTTCCTCCTTATCCTTTTTTTTTTTTCAAGAAGCTAAATGAAGACTGGTATTACAGATGGTAATGTTAGGGGAGCGGTAATATTTAACAATTAATTTAACTGCTTGACGGTAATTTCGGTGCCGGTCCGATGAAGAGGGACGTCGTGGAATAGGAAAAGGGAAAGTGGAACAACGGATCTCTTCTCACTCTTTCCTTGAGGGCGCCTTTTAGAGATAAGGTGCGTGGGTAGAACAAGTTTGCTAATGCTCTGCCCCTATTGGCAGGTTTTCCTCTCTCTCTCTCTCTCTCTCTCTCTCTCTCTCTCTCTCTCTCTCTCTCTCTCTCTCTCTCTCTCTCTATCTCATAGAATCTATATATTTTTGTTTAATAGATCATTACTTTGGAAATTTGAGTATATATATATAATGTGTGTGTGTGTGCGTAAAGACTTGTCTATCAAACCCAAGATTTATTTTTCTTATTCTGAGTGTAAAGCTCCTTGGTGCGAACGCTTGGTATAGTCCTTTACAGTTATTGCTACAAGGGTATGCTCTAAAATGCATTTCCGAGCAGAGTTTAGGTTCGGAGAGGACGTGATGAAAATAGGTATACAATGCATATACACTGCTTAAAATAATATTTTCCTGCAAGTCATACCAGCTTCGTACAATATTTAACTTGGTTAATACTAGATTATTCGGATCCAATTCGAATATTTATTATTATTTGCATACCTTTATCCGTTAATTGTTTTATATTACTATTGTTACGTTTTCTTCAGGTTTTTCCATTTATAAACGAATTAAGTTTTGCAGTGAGGCAACTGTCCTATTTGTGTATGCCCAAAAGCATTATAAAAGTAGATAACTGATAATATGGTGGGGTCCAGGGGAAAACGGTTGTAAATTCTAAGGAATGTTTTCGGCGTTTTATATGTTTAAGTATTGTGCAGAGATTTAATCATTTCTTCTAAGCAAGAAAGCCGTGAATAAAAATCAGCCGTGTGCGGTAACCGCAGATTAGTGGTGTGACCACTAATGTTTTGCAGATGTAAGTTACCAGGGCTGCTGCTACAAGAATACTTTCTTCCAAAGTGTTTGTTAAGCCCTCTGTGCCTTGTGTGGTTTACCTTCATGGACTATTTCTTATTTTATTGCTTTCTGATTTAATGTCAGAGGAGAACCTTTACGGCTAAATATCATTGAACTAGACTCATAAGAGCCACCTCTCTCTCTCTCTCTCTCTCTCTCTCTCTCTCTCTCTCTCTCTCTCTCTCTCTCTCTCTCTCTCTCTCTCTCTCTCTCACACACACACACACACACAGTTTTGCTGTTCTGTATTGATAAGTCGTTTATAACTTGTTAAAATGAATGCTACGTAACAATCGTTTATAAATTGTAAAAATGAATGCTACGTAACAATCGTTTATAACTTGTGAAAATGAATGCTACGTAACAAACGAAAAGATTTTTTATTTTTCTCATTGACTGAAATTTTTTTAAAGCATATTTTCTTCTGATACGGAAAACGCTTTTCCGGAAGAATGATGAAAAAGATGCAAACTTGATACTGTGTGTTCTGCAAGACTTGATATTTTGCAGATCATCAGTAGGAACTTAGCAGTTAGCCTTGCTATGATACAAAGTAAAGATTGCAATTTTTTCATGACCGCAGAATGTCCTTTATAATCTTCTGACGAGGTTATCGTCATAATTTTATTCCAACTCCCCTTTGTATGGATTTCAAGTAGTTTGTTGAGTGGACCAAGACTAATTTGTCAGACTAGTTGTAGAGGCAAGGATCCTAGTGTAAATGCAGCCTGTCAGTTTGAGTAAGTGATGGAATGCCTTTTTTATTGGTGGTGAGACCTAGTCCTTCCGCTGTTTTGAACTATTTATGGAGAGAGTTGTGTATCATAACGAAGTCTCCCATGAAACTCGTCAGTCATCATGTCTGCGAGTGAAAACGGAATATTAGGCTTAACTTTTCTAAGGGAGACTATTGCATTTGTATATGTGACAGCGTTCACAGTAGTAGTAATATTATGTATTCCGGTAAAACTTTTGTTCCAGACAAACTACTGACATAAAAGTACATAGAATGACACAGTTTTCAAGTACATTTTGACAGGTTTTAAGATGAGTACACAATGCACGAAAGCGCATGGTATCCAGTTTTTTTAACAACATTCCACTCTGTTGTACATTTTTCCTGTGCAGTTTTGTATTGTTTCACTTTCCTTAGATTATATATATATATATATATATATATATATATATATATATATATATATATATATATATATGGTGTGTGTGTATGTTTATTTACACATATATATTCTATGCAGTTTCTCAGACTGGCTTCACTGCAACCTTTGCATGTGGAAACTATCTTAGATTTTGCAAATTCCAAAAGCATAAATTCTGTTCTAAATAGTAAAAAACTAAGTGTTTCTAATTTTTTATATTTTTCTTTTAAGTAACTGCGTCGGACTTTCTCCCAGAATGTCGTCGACATCCTTGGTGGCGTTTGTCGAGTCTCTACCCTTGGGAAAATGCAAATATGAAAGTATTTTCCGTTATTTTCTCTTATTCTTCTTCCTCCTCCTCCTCCTCCTCCTACTCATTATTATGATGATTCGTAGTACGCAAACTAAAACTATTAGTCCATGAATTGTACTTAGTATGAAATGTGATTAAGGAACAAACGTTTTCTTCCTTGTTTATTAATCTGAGTAATACCTTGTAAATAAAAGAGGACGTGTGTGGGCGACCTCTGTGGCATTTAAGGAAGAGGACGAAGCTTGTAAATATGAAACAGTTTTCACATGAAGGTGAAAGATTAAAACGTTCTCAGGTTATCAGCTTTGGAGATCGTGCGAACTGATAATCGCTCGGTGTACCTTGAAAAGGAGACATATATTCAAAATTTTATTATAATTTTCTCATTTGGTGAAAATGTGTTATGATTCACATAATGATAGTATATTTTATTTAATGTGAAGTTCCTAGTTCCTACTATGTATTCAGACTGTGTGTGTGTATATATATGTATATATATATATATATATATATATATATATATATATATATATATATATATATATATATATATATATATATATATATATATAATGCACGTTATTTAATGTATATTTCCTACAGTGTACTGGATTTGAGATGCTGGTATATACATACACACACACATACAATCATATTGATGTGATGTGTATTGGCGTACTGTAGTTACCATTCAATTGTATTTCGAAGAGCAACGGTGGTGTCAGGATATCTGAATGTGCTATCTTAGAGTGGAACGTCAGTAACGGTGATATTCAAACTTTATTTTTTCTGTATCATACAAAAGCAATGATGACTCTTCTATATTTGGTTTCTTTGCATCCAAAGTTTTTTTTTTTTTTTTCAAAAATATACGAGGCTATTAATATGTCTGTTGAATACACTTCTCTTCGATTCTTGATGGATAAAGTGAGCATAAGACTTAGCGATGATTATAGGCGAAGGGGATGCTGGGTCTTGCTGGTTGATACAAGGCAGAGGGATTTATGGAGGTGTAACCTTCACATTGTTTGTTAACGCCATGACTATATATCTTGCTGCTGCGACGCCGCAGGATAATTTTATGTAGCCACCAAGGTTATGAACGCCTCTTGGATGGTGAGCCATGACGGTTGTGTGATTCAGTACGCATTCATTACTTCGACGGATGTTGGGATTTTATTGGATTATTGAAGAAAATATGGGTTTACGTACTTCAGACTGGCTGTTGTTTTAAAAGTGTTGGTGTTGCTGGTATAATAAACAAAATTTCTTCAGCTTAGGTCTTTCAGCTTGGCATTTTATTAAGTGGCAACAAGTAAATGTGGTTTTGATTGCCCAGCAGTTTTATTTATTTGCGTACTTTAGTTTGAAGATGCCAAATTCAAACGAGCGGGCTCAAATGTGTATATTCCTTATTTGTTGTTGAAGTAAAAAAACAGCTAAGCGTTTTTCTTTTCCTGTCAAAGCATCCTTGGAGTGACTTTATTCCATTTCATTCTCGATGCGTATGTGACATTGTATGAGTATCTAATAATGTACAGTATGTATATATATGTGTGTGTGTTTTTACTAGAATTTAGAATTTGATTTAGCATTTCGCTTGTCATGTTCATGGAGCTTATTCATGCTGTATGCCTTTTATTCCTGTTTGTGATGGCACTGTAAACTGCGTAGTGTAATTATTAGCGCTAATGTAGTATTGTTTTCTTTATTGTTGCAGTGCCTCCCGTGCTTCATCATCCAGAGGTCTGTTGGAAGGCGTTTTGGCCTCGTCAGATGCCATCGCCACCCACGACCCTCCCCTACCCCCCTCGCTTCCCCCGCCAACGCCAGACGAACCACCCCCGCGACCCCCTGAACGCCCTCCCAAGAAGCCCAACTTGCGATCTCTATTCCATGGGCAGACCAACACTGCTTCTGGCCCTCACCCCAATGCCCTGTCCCCCCTGGCCACCGCCAATGGCATCCCCCACACGGAGAAGACCAGTCCCGACTCGGAAATGCGGAGGATAGAGGAATCAGCCAATGAATTACGGAACTTACCTTTGGCGAGACCTTATAAATACCGCAAACCTCCAGCTCCTGACCCTCCAAAATCTCCTGAAGCGACGCCGACAGCGTTGCCGAAACCAACCACATCACCTGTAGCAGTTGCCGCCGCTCCCACGCCGGCGTCTCTCAGGCAATCAAGGTCATCACCAGATACCCGCTTGCATGCACCCTCCTCCATACACGCCTCTCACTTGGTGCCACCAACGAGTCCTGTATCCAGGTCATCCACACCTGACCTGCCTCCCCCTCCCCCTCCCCCACTTACGGACGGCGAGGTGGTAGTCAACGACGAACCACTGCCACCTCCGCCCTCGGAAGTGGCTGCTCCGCCTCCAGATGTGCCGCCTTTGCCGCCCGACTCCCCGCCTAGGGAGATGCTGACGGCAACGCCGCCTCCAGTTCCCAGAGATGCTAACAAGTCCATGATGACTCCACAGTAAGTACTGCACGGTTTTCCTAGTCTTTGTCGCTTTGGTGAGGAGAGGTCATTTTAAGGCTCTTATTCGTTTCTGTAGCATGCTGCTTTGTACATGAAAGAATCGCTTTGTGAGGCATTTACAGTAAGCTTCCTTCCTTTTATAAGTTGCTCTTTCTCAAGTTTAATGTTTTCTTTTTCAATTATGTCCCATTAATTTTCCAACATGAAAGTCATCTTCGATTATCTGAAGCTCATTAAAAGTGGGTTTAGAATAATAATAATAATAATAATAATAATAATAATAATAATAATAATGAAAAGTCTTTGTGATTCAGTGTAATTTGTAAAAGTTTGTAGAATTTACAGATCTAGACGTAATCTAATTTTTTGCTAAGTGAAATTACGTATTTGAAATGTTGGTTGAATTTCTTCAGATGTGTGCTTAGACCCAATGAAACTTTCACGTTACATTTTCTCAAAACGAAATGGCTCGGGGCATCGCATTTCACTAAGATTTCACTTCGTCGGTATATAAATAAATATGAACGTGTGTGCATTAGGAAGTTAAAGTATGATAATTACCTTGCGGTTGGTGGTTGGGTTTTGAGGGGAGTAAGTAAACAGCGCACCTGAACTTGGCCTTGGACATATGGTTGGGAAGAAAGGAGAGAGTGATGACTAGGCCTTACAATATCTTCTGGGAGGAAATATAAAACGTATTAACCGTGTCTTTTGAGAAAGTTTTCATTTGTGTCATTTTGAGTCGATAGTATGAGAAGCGGCATCAGCGAAAGAAATTGGCCCGAGAAATGTAAGTATTGACGTTAGCCACCGCATGGTGGGCTGTTAATATTTTAGAAAACATAACGTCTCTTTCTTTGGGGAAGTGTGATGAATTCGCCTAATGAAATGATTTCGTGGTTGTTTATTCCCGTAAGTTTGCTCATCACATGTTTAATGTACATGGTTTAAAAAGCATGCTTTTTAAGATTAATTTTTTTAATATGACTAATTTCTCTTGAGTTTACGCAAAACACAAAATTCGTTTCCCTCCAAGTAATTCTCTCTCTCTCTCTCTCTCTCTCTCTCTCTCTCTCTCTCTCTCTCTCTCTCTCTCTCTCTCTCTCTCTGGTGTTGCTAAATAACTGCGTACCCTTCGCGCTGCTTTCCCTTGTCTACTATCTCAAGCAACCTTTAATTAAGCATTATTATAGGTATGCATGTCATCTTCAGAAGTAGTAGAACAAAGTGCATGGAAGGAAGCAGATTCTTATTACTCTCGGCTTTAGCGCTCCATAAGTCATCAGTGCCGACTATTGGACGGTTGTGAGCTGCGTGTTTACCTTCCCTGGTATGGTAAGTTCATCAAGCAACCATGTTGACTCTGGAGCTACTTCCTGGAGTGCCTGAAGATAAGATACTGAAGTAATTTGAATGATTTTAATCAGTTACTTTCGGACGATAACTTATATGGAAAGCGTTTGTTGTAGTCGGGTAAGGGTAAATTATAACGTCGATTTACTACTCAAGGAAGTACAAAAATGTTACATTTTTCTGCATCCAATAGTGTCGCCGTGATTAGTATTTTCATATTGTACGTCCCCCAAGTTTTTAGTATTCTAGCCGAAGCTTTGCGGTGTTGTTAACATCTCGAATCAGTAGATAACGTTGAGTCTGTTTCTTTTACCCTTGAGTCAGTTTGCGTTCGTCTAGTGAAACGTGCGTGCATCAAGGAGTCCTTTATTTGTTCTCGTTTCGGTCGTTGTCCCTAAGGAGAGGGCATTGTTCTTTATGCTCTCTTGCCGTATACGATAATTACAGGGTTACCCCTAAATTACACCCTTTGCGTAGTGCTTTCGTCGTCGTTGGGGCCGCTTTCATTCACGTTTTCAAACCTTAAAGTAACCGCAAATCCATATTTTTGTCATTTAATTCAGCAGCTGCGGTTGTCCCATTAAAGTAGACTGCCGTCTAGAGGAAACGAATTCAAGTCAACGATGCATAGTAAGTCAGCGAGGCATGGCCAAGGCGTGTAGCAGCAATCTAGTGATAGCTTTCGGGGGATGGATGGTAGCTTTTAGGAGGAATAGAATAAGATGGGGCGGTTGTTCGTTGGGTGTGTTTACTTTCCAACCGGGTGTGCTCACGTAATTGTTGATTTTGTCATGGATATGTTTGGTTAGGCAAGATACATTAGAATTGATAGCTCTAGGAAGTGTGTTTAGGTGTTGACTTCCTGTCATGTCCTGGCACTGTCACATCGCTTAGCCCCGTATGATCTTTAAGCTCGTATATTAAACATGACTGTCTTGCACTCTACAGCCATCATTGTGTAGAATATGAGTGCACTGCGTGTCATTGGTAATTGTGAGGTTCGCACGAGGACGCGTTTTCCCATAAGCTGTACTAGGTTAATCGCTCACCTTTGGTATCACCGTTTGAGATGTCATACGTATTAAGTATTCTAGGAGTCTTCAGGTGGTGAAGTGGTGCATTCCATATCAAGACTTACTTCGTCTGATGTGATATTTTAGTCGTCGTTGTGTTCAAATGATCTTTTGTAATTAAAGCGTTTGATGTCTGCCATCAGAGTAATACTATCAAATCTGAAAAATAGTGGATGTTCCTTCTTTGTAAATGGTATTTATAGCTATGTGCGGCCGTGGCGTGGAAGTTTTGTTTGACTTCAGTGGATTTTCATCTGCGCCTTTTCATCTATTGGAAAGTTGGCGATTATTTGTGTACACGTTTCTCATCGATAAATTACCAGTACCGAGATACTTTGACTATGTGTAAAAAAGGAAAAATCCTTCCCCCTTTTATCAAGTCTTTGATTTCGCCATTGGCAGTGATTTTTTTTTTTTTTTTTTTTTTTACTGTTTGTTGATGCTGTTTTAGATTGTTGTTGTAGTCCAGAAAGAAACATTGCGAATTAAATTCTTCAAGATGACAGTTTCGACAGCCAGCCTGTCATAGGCACTCCGGATATTAGGTGGAAGTTGGGTGGGTGCCTTGATTAGTGTTAAAAGTGGAATTTATTGGCACCTACATAGGTAGTTGTACATACGCTTGAAGTCATGGTGAACATTTTTGAATGTAATTTTTAAACTTACTCTGTTTCCATATGATTTATTAGTGTATGTAATCAGGCATCACGAGGGCTAAGGTCACCCCGTCGAGTTTGTGTTTACTTATAGATATTGACTTAAAAAAGAGGGAAGAATTTGATAAGTTTTATTGCAGGAAAAGATCTCATTCTGAACAAATTGTGTGTATTGGCCTGAGTCGCCATTTCTGTAGGGGGCAGACGCCTTGTCAAGAAACAGAGTATAATATAAATGAAGTGCAAATGCATGATTTGAGATCCGTGTAGCCTCGCATTAAATAGAACTAGTTTACTTTAGACAGCGTGTTAATTGTGTCCTTTTTACAGCAGCGTTGTTGCTATCCTGAATGTAATCCTTGAAAAAAAAATGTAGTCACTCGAGTGATATACATAATTTTTTATTAGAGTTGAGTACCATCTTGCTTAGGAGGATGAGAAGGCGTGTTTATTAGATTCAAGGTTCCTGGTTGTGGCATCTGGCTGTCACATGCTATATCTGGGATTCGTTCACTGATTGGGCTCTTTCTATTTGGCGCCCTCCCCCTTACTCCCTCATTTTCTATTTTGGCATAATGATACTAGGGGAATGTCAAGTGGGCTTGTGTATAAGATATGGGGATTTTATTTTTGCATTGCGCTTGAGTGTTTCCCAGAACTTTTAGCTTATTTCATGTTTAACTTGGCGTGATATTATCACACACTTTTCATACAATTTTGTGTAGATGCATTTCAAAAGTATTGTGGGAGGGGGCGATTCATCGAGGATTTTATTTAATGCATGTACACGCTAATACGTATTGTTCTGTATTGTATCCAGCAGTGCAAAGCCTTCAACAGATTTTTGCTCCAAACACTTCAAATCTCCATGGAAGGCTACGTAAATTTAAACAATTAACTTATTGAAATGTCTTGTTTTTTTTCTTGTGTGGGAAACGACCTCTGTAGTGAATGAGCCTCTCTCTCTCTCCCTCTCTCTCTCTCTCTCTCTCTCTCTCTCTCTCTCTCTCTCTCTCTCTCTCTCTCTCTCTCTCTCTCTCAACAATTCGGTATTTTCCTGATAATGCGTATTTCGAAATTTGCAAAGTCGACATAATTTTCAGCAGGAAACCTTTTCCTTCTCGAAATAATAGTCGAATACATAAAGGAATTTTGGACGAGTCAGGGAAACCTGGTAGTTGAAATAAGTGACATGTATGAGCCTTGAAAGCCATTGGTCAGTTGCGTGCAGTTACAGCCTTTGAATGCGAATGTCTTTCGGTTTTACTGGCTATCCCGAACCTTGCGGATGTTTTTTTCTGATATGTCAATTCAGTTAATAAAAAGCATGTTTACACGATAATTAACTAATCAGTCTGAGTCCTTTCTCGGTATTTCTTCCCTCTTGGTAAATGGTTGTTTATTAAACACCCTCGAAGAGATTTCAGTAGAGGGTGATATTTCTCCATTTATAGTAGTAGTAACCTAGAGTGTCAGAAAATTCATGTGATCAAATTCTTCTCATAGAAAACTTTCCCATCTTAGAATTGGTCATAGGGGCTGGTTCCTTCCTGCTTGTGTAATGACATATTTGCTGAGACTTTTCCTTTTCATAACGTAGAGGTTACACCGTTGTCCCCTTATATTAAGGTGAATTTTTCTCCTGTGAGATTTTTTGCAGAAACAACTTTTCCCATCGGGAACCTCCCAAGTATAATGCAGCCTGGTTACCAGGCAGGGAAAATGATAGTTTAGAAAGTGTTATCAACTCTCCCTAAATGACAGAGAAGGCAATTCTTTGCTATTTCCACCAAGAATTTTCCTTCGTCATCGGTCTCGGAGATGATCCCGTGATGTCTTGGTAACGAAATTCTCCACAGGATCTTAACCTCTTTAATGAGCTCATTATTTAAGGAAAAGAAAGGACTGAGAAAAAAAAAGATAGCTGTGCATTCAGTTCGACTTCCTCCCGTGGCCCATCCACCGTGATTCCTACTTACCCGGAGATATCATTCATTGATTTCTCTCTCTCTCTCTCTCTCTCTCTCTCTCTCTCTCTCTCTCTCTCTCTTCTGTTCGCACGCACTCACAAAATATATATATATATATATATGTGTATATATATGTGTGTGTGTGTGTGTGTGTGTGTGTGTTTGTATTGACAAAACTTTGACATCCGTTACTTGTAGTTGGGGAAATTAATCAGTTATATTTTTTCCTTAAAAGAAACGAAGCTGGAAATTTCTTGAAGTTATTGTTCCTCACATCTGAAAGTTCTTTGGTCTCGGATGTTGAAAATCAGTGTTCGCCAACTGATTTACTGCTTAAGGCAGCGAGAGTTCTTTTAGGCCAGAATCCACTACTTTATTCATTTTGCGATATTGGTGACTTTGCGTTTCAAGTTTTAGAAATAACTAGACTGTTATCATTATAGCATTATGATATTTTGTAGTAGAAATGCAGTGATTTAAGTGTTATATTAGGCACAGAATTATTTAAATCATTATAAATAGAGAAGTGTAGTAATGTTTTAGAAATGTCTGAACTGGTGGAAATCTAAAAATATTTTGGGCTTAGCGAAGATTTTTCCGTTATTTTATTTTTTCCGGATTTTAGTCTTAGACTGTGCTTTAAAAGTCTGGTACGGGTTACTGCCACTGCTGTCTCTGGAGGCCGTTGCTGAGTGCCTGGACCCAAGTTAAATGAAAACCGAAGGGGGGAGAGAGCGGCGGCATGGTCTGTACAAGATTCGTGTGAGAATATTTCGTAATCTGGTAGCTGGAATCAGGGAGAGAGAGATAATTAAAAAAAAAAACAATTGAAGTGAATGGTTTGTTGCAGATGTTCTTTTATTACCGTTTAACTTTTATTTTCAGTAATTTGGAGCTTGGGAGTGAATGACCATGCGGCGCCACAGTCCATGCGAGTTTTTATGCAGAGGACAGATATATGAACATGGGGATGTATGTGCCTCGAAATGTAATTGCTAGCGTTGCATTTAGAACTTCGATGCACGTACGGTTTTTTTACGGGTCACATATAGCGGATTGTTTGGTGTTGTTGTATGGATATTCTTATTTGTTTTATCCTGCAATATAATTAGCAATCCATGGACTGTCAGAATTATGTCAGTTTGTTTCCTAAAATCAGTGAATATTGATTGTTGTACTTGTCGCATAATGTTATTTCAAAGTGAAGTGAATTTATATTCGTATGTATAGAGAGAAGAGAGAGAGAGAGAGAGAGAGAGAGAGAGAGAGAGAGAGAGAGAGAGAGAGAGAGAGAGAGAGAGGAATGAAGGGATGGAAGGAGGAGTCCAGTCTCTTGAGTTCGTTCTTCTTATAACCGTTGAAACGTAGATTTTCAGACCGACCTTCTTTACCTGGATTTTCTCGGAAACCGTGTCGCTAAGATGCAATGGTTCTTGTAAGTCTGATAAATACTACGTATATGCAAGGCAGATATAGTTTAAAGAATAAAATGTTCCTAATGGATAAGCATCACGTACACATAGAACCGTCGCATTTGATTTTTATCGAGATATTTGTAAAGAGAAAAAGTACTGCCTGGTCACCTGTTGGTAGGTTGCGCGAGTGAGACGCAACAGACTCGCCCGGATCCCGAGAGTAAAGGTTGAAAGGCAGCCGCAGCATGGTCGTTCAGTCGACGCTGATCTGTGGTAGAGAAAAGGTTCTCACGGCGGAATGCTCGTTGCTCTAGTGACTGTGCTTCATATTTTCCTGTTGACAAGAAGTGGTTACAGTGATATATTCTATCAGTTGAGACGTGACACTTGTTATAAGTGCGAATTCGATTATAATTCCTTTTAGGAAGAATTATTAGCTGCTAGTTCTTTTTGTCGTGACTGGCTCGGTTGTGATTTTTTTTTTCCGAAAGAACAAAGCTTGAGATTTAATGTTGCAAGGCCAAATGAAAATCTATTTATTTGCTCTTTATTGAGCGCAGCTATCCAGGTTGAGAGATGTACCTTGCGTTGTTTACTAAGTTATCGTATTTGACATCATCACAACTTCATTGCATCGCACGATCATATCATATCCAGATTTAGGTATTGTGTTTACATTCAGGATTCCCCGGTTTGCTGCCATGGCTGTGGTAGAATAATGATGAGTGAAAGCGGCGACAAGCCCTCGTTCTGGAAGTAAATCGAGGAAAATCTGAAGCAGTGTGATTGTTTCTCTCCAGTTTCCACTTTCGATAATGGCTGTAATTAAATTAACAAGAATGTCATGTGACGAGCATGTCATTTCGTCATTTAGTTGGTATACTGTATTTCTCTAGTGTGTATGTTTACAAAGATTCCATAGGCTGTACATACCCTATAAATATATATGTCTGCGTGAAATTTTAACATTGATAAGAAAAAAAAATACTTGTAAACGGCACAATTTGATTGAAAAAGATCTCTCTCGTGATTAATGGTTGAAATTCGTTAGTATTCCGGACTACTCAACACCTGTCTTTCCAACACGTGTTTCACATACCAGCTGCCGTGATAGAGCGTATGTATCCCATCCGGGATACGCAAGTAGATTGTTTTGCTTTAACGGCTGTCTGCCATATCACGGGACGCATTGTTATATTGGCAAGTCTGCGGCCAAACAGGATCTGCCCGGCGGAACCGACACCACTCACATATTTATTCATTTTATCATGTTTCCAATCTTCAGGAATTGTAGTAATTTTTTTTAATGGGGATTGTGTTATGCAATAAAGTCCCAGCGTTTTAGATTTACAAATGTTTATTGGGTTTAAATGAATTGTAAAGAAAACTCAGTGTCTGACTGTGGTTGATGACAGGTCCCAAAAGTTTCACTCTAAATATCCGGTGTTTGTAACTTAACAGCAGTTTTTCTTCTTCCAGATTAGGGTGTAGAAACTTGCTAGGTAGCTTTTGCAAGAGAGATGTTTGGGTAGTCATAATTATATTTATGCAGGTGGTGGCTGATATGTGGGCTATCACATGATGCTCTCTCTTTCCCTGTAAGCGTTTATGTATTGTTATTTTCTTCGTGTTGATTGCGTGAAGCTTGCACTCTGGTTGTTGCATTTAAACATTAGCAGGATGCTCCTTTCAGTCTGAAGTAGTTGATAGCTATATGTTATCCGCAATACTAATTACATTGTTGCTGACATGAATGTTTATAATTGGAGGGATATAAAAAAAAAGACTTACACGATTTAACAATTAGGCCAGTCCTGGCATGTGCCTATGACGTTAAAAACAGCCATTAGATAAGGATGAAAACCTTGAATACCTTGAGACCACAGTACCTCAGAAGGATATTTTTTGGTAGGGTGGAGGGTGGTGTAAGGGGGAAGATCAGAGACCCTTTTAAGTTTTTGTCTGAATGAACATTCACAAATGCTCACTCTTACGCACGCGCGCATATAAACACACACAAGCTCTCTCTCTCACTTACACAGACACGCACATACACACACACACTATATATATATATATATATATATATATATATATATATATATATATATATATATATATATATATATATATATATATTAAGAAGATATAATGCATATGAATTGTTATTGACTGTATGATCGACCTTGCAGTTAACCTTTGGTTTATATATATATATATATATATATATATATATATATATATATATATATATATATATATATATATATATATATATATACATATATATATATATACACACACACATACATACATACATACATATACACTTTAAAGGGTTCAGTTAAAAGATAATGATTTCGGAAATATTAAACCTACTGATGCATTTATCCTGCAGTTGCTAATTTCGCTCGTAAAAATATATATTTTAATGAAAAGTTTGCTTAGTCAAGAAAAGTATTGAAGTAGCTAGTATGGAATTAATTGAAACCTCGGTTTGTGGTACAGTAAGTTTAATTAACGAATGTCAAAGTTTACCATATACCAGTAGTTTCTAATGCCATTTTTCGAGGTTGTAGATTAGGGATGCTTCATTATCCTGTGGCTGTAGTGGATGGGACTGTATTAAAGGAAGGGTCTTCGTCCTTGATGTATGACATCACATCCTTGTTGAAGGCGTATGGGGGTGGCAATTTGATATCCCTTAAGGCAACTTCATATCTTCATTTCACTCGGCCATTATTAAGTCTGCTCTCTCTCTCTCTCTCTCTCTCTCTCTCTCTCTCTCTCTCTCTCTCTCTCTCTCTCTCTCTCTCTCTCTCTCACACACACACACACACACACACACACACACACACACACACACACACACACACACGGCCTGAGTTGTGTGCGTCGGTTCTTGTCAAGAGACTGTGCTTAAATCTCATTAAATTAATTTCATATTCAGAATGCGAACAAGGTTTGCCTGTCGTTGTAAGAGCCCCTTTGTTTTTGTTTTTTTAATTGTTTTGGGTATTAACTACATTACTACATTCTGTAGTGCGTACATTCTTGTCATTTTGTCATCTTTGGCTGGATTTTCATTAGCTGATAAGCAGGAATTGTATAAATGAGTCATCTGTCATTATTTCCGTACCTTCTCGTGGCAAAACATGTTTTAAACTCAGAGTTTTCTGCACAATTTAACTAACTGGGATAACATTTCATCACCACTTTTATGTCAGAGTTAACCTTTCACATTTTTTCCTATCCTAAGTTTACGATCTGTATTTTTGTGAGAAAGTGTTGTAAACGGTTTGCAGTTATAATTTTCCGTAGTGTAGAATAAGAGTAGGCTAAAGGTTAACTTGTGTATACTGAGGTTATTGTAGCTTCCAATTACGGAATCGCTCACCTTTCTAAATGTGATTTGGGTTTTGTATCACCCAGTTCCAGTGCGCTTTATTGTATTCGATTTGGCCTGGTAATGTCAAAAGTCACGTAACGGATTCAACAACTCCGTTGCGAACTGCTGCAAGAGCGGAACTTGCTGTGTTGTCCAGTCAGTTTTCTTAGCTGCTAACCTTGAGTCTGGCATCTTGTGGTGGCTGCCCGGGGATGTACAGTATCCCCGTCTTTCTTTGTGCTGTATTAGTAAAGTTTACCGTGTAATTAGTCTTAGTTCTTTTGCAGGGGATAAACACTAAAAGGGACCTTGAAGTAACTTGCACCTTGACTTGGTAGTACCTTTGTTTACTTATAAATTCCTATTTGCAGAATTCTTGTTTCTGTATCAGATGTGTTTCATAGAAATATATCAACCTGAGTCCGCATTAGCCACGCCTACTTGCAGTCAACGCAAAGCTGACCGTTGGCATGATAAGAGCCTTTTCTCCACTGACATCCCTCAGCTTTATTAAAAAAAAAAAGTGAAGATATTTAACCTCGAATAGTGGAATTTCCAAAAAACACTTGCAATGCTTTATGCTTTCTTGTAGATTGTTGCTTACTTCCTAGGGGATCTCGCTTACTGAATTACGGGACCCGCATATTGTTCGAAAAGCTGAGACTTAATTTCGAAACATTGTCACCAAGGCCGTGTATGATAATGAAGGTGGGTTCTAAACAAGAAGGGTGTTTATCACATCAGTACATTAAGCTCCTGTTCATGCCTGTTCGCATTTGAAGAAGGTTGGGGGTGGATGTATTTGATTAATAAGGGAATCAGTGATATGCTACTTACGGATTATTTATGAGTTCCAAAAGAGATAGTGGCGTGACATGTTTTGGTTACATCTGATAGAATCGAAGAAACTTGAGAAAGTTATAATTTTCTGGTGTTTAAAAATTGTCATAAAAGGGACTTTCTGATATGATCAGTGTTTATATATTGCAGTAAAAGTCCCGTAACTATGCTCAAAATTATTCCTTTGTTTTCAGCAACGTACACCTTGGTGTATGGCAGCTGTTTGGCCCCGTGACCAAGAGATTTTTTTAAGTGTCTTTATGCTTTGTTACATGGGGTTGGATGAGGTGTATAAGTGGAAGGGGGTTTGATATTTGTCTTGGTTCTTATAGCAGGAAGGGGTGGGTCATGGCCTCAAGTGTTGTGGTACATTCTCTCTCTCTCTCTCTCTCTCTCTCTCTCTCTCTCTCTCTCTCTCTCTCTCTCTCTCTCTCTCTCTCTTATTCTTTATCTGGTTATGGTATTGTACAGTGGTAAATAGTGCATAATGTATCAACAGTGTATTTATTTTCATATTTGATTTCCCACATTGTCATTAGACGTGTGACGTGTTATTGCAAGACCTTTCTCTCGTTAAGTCAGCCTCCATGAGTCATCCCAGCCCAGTTGCCTTTGATGATAGATAACGTTGAGAAAAAGATGCCTTTAGACCGCTACTCCAAATCTTCAGGCAATTCATCTTTGATAAGGGGGGCAGTCATTAACATAGTGTTTCCCAGGAGTAAGGGGAAGTAATCATTAGTCCTCTCTCTCTCTCTCTCTCTCTCTCTCTCTCTCTCTCTCTCTCTCTCTCTCTCTCTCTCTCTCTCTCTCTCTCTCTGTGTCTGTAGATGAAAATGTAAGTGTTGAATTCGTGTGTGTGAGGCTGTTTCCCGTATAATTGATAAGGATAAATTTCTCACAGCACAATGGGTGTATGACATTGAATGTACCTCTCATTTCTTCGAGGGATGCATTATTTTCTCATTAGAATAGTCGAATCTTCACACAATTACCTTGGCATTTGATAAAGAAGACTATCTTGTGTGAGAACTGGAACCTGCATTCCCCTCCCTGCGCGCCCGCCCACCTACACACGCGCACACATACTTTTCTCGTGCATGTAGAGCCTCTGCTCCTTCCTTCCCTTAGCACATGAAGATTTCCTCATACATGGCTGCCTGTTTAAATATTCAGATAAGTGGAATCGTTCTATTCACAACTATTTTTGACAGTTTTAAAAGTTCTTCTAAAGTGTTACTCCTGTTACACCAGCAACTCTGAAGTAAATGTCCAGATTATTCCCATATTTCGTATTTTGTATTAGTGACAGGCCCTACACATTTCTCATTTCACGTCACACACAGTCCGTCATCATTCGAGCATCCAGCCAACTTTTCATCACGTCTCGTTTTGATGTCGTTGGTACGGCCAGGTCATGCCAGTAGATATCAGAAGCAAAACTGAACCCCACTCTCTCTCTCTCTCTCTCTCTCTCTCTCTCTCTCTCTCTCTCTCTCTCTCTCTCAGGTCAACATTTACTATGTAACATTTTATTGAATCGAGGTTATTATTACTGCCATCATCACACTTGATAGATTTCATTTAGTACAGTCATGAAGTCATCCGGTGTTTCTGTTCGCTTGTTCAGATTTATTCCATGTGACGTAACCACCATAATCACAATCATTCTCCATCACCGTGCATGTCATGTATGATCCACTTACTTGCGAATGTATATATTACATCCGACATTACTGACTTAAAAATGAAGCCGTTGTTTCTACTGGAACAATTTTCTTCTACCTGACGGGGAATCGCTTATTGAATTTAGTTTATGATGCTGATACCGACTCGGTTAGATTTAAAGTTTTTTTGGGTAATTAATTGTAGCTACATTGCTGTCTAGCAATGCAGATTTCAATATAAATTTAGGCTTTAGGAGGAAACGCACAAGATTTTAATATGGTAAACTTGATAGAACCAGTCATGGCAAAAGTAGCAATTTTATATTGTTATTAATTATGATGGTTTACCTGTAAAACAGGTGACCTTTGTTTGTTTTGGGCTGCATGTGCCTGAAGACCAACAGTTTTTGAAATATGAAACTAAGACAGAAACTTGCTAGAAAACTGTTGTTGGTAAAAAGGTAGCATTCATTTGTTGATAAAGTGATAGAATAGTGTCTCCATTAATCGTGAGAACTCTTGGCCTCTACTGTGGCCTCCTCTTTGTCGAGAGGGGCTTCCAGTACGTGGACTGTTGCTCAAGAGGCCCTATAGACAGATAACGAGCGGTCTGTCTGGAGAGAATCTTCATTCTTTTCATTGTTTATCATACCATCAGCTGCTTCAGAGCTCATCTGAAGCTGAATTCGCATCGATGGATAACATACAGCAAGTTCTATCTAAAATGGGTCGCTTTTGGATATACTGGTAAGTTTTTTTTTTTCTTGTTTTTGTAATACTGCCATCAGATAGTGTATATCAGTTTTATGATAAACTGTGGTAATTGTTAGAATGATCTAGTTATTACCAGAACTATCACTGTTTACTGTTGTTTTAGCAACTCATTCTTTCCCTTAAACGATTTATGTCACGTTCGAAGATGTTTTGTTTTTTCCTCAGCACTTGTCACGTCGGATTCTTTTACCTATTGAGGAGATAGGCTTGAAAAGAAATATAATACCACCTTCCATTAATGCTGAGACTGAGAGCGTGACGTTAGTTGAGATTAGTGTTTGGAAGCGAAATTAATTTCAGGATTACACCCGAACTTGAAGGCTAGTCTCCAGCTGTTGTTTGATGTATCGTGACATGCGTCATAAAGTTTCAGAGGGCAGCTTCTTAGCACCTTCGTAAGAAACACAGTCATTCTTCGATTATCCTATTTGATTTTTCAGTTAGGTAGATTGTGGTTCGACGACTATTTGCATGCGTGCATTTCTGTACAGCATTTGCGTACTCTGTTGCCAATCATGTTTTACGTCATCGTAAACTTAATCCTTCTTCAACGATGACTCTTGAGTGCGCACGTCACTTAACTGAACATTTCCGCATTCGGTTCTAGTCAAGTTTTGCAAAACACGGATTCGACATTTTGACACGTTTGATTTTTGTAGTTTTCGCCAATGTCATTCTTTTCATTAAATGTTCGTTTAACAGATTTGCACATAAATTGTACGTGCTTTTTATGCGTTGAAATGTTAATTGTTTTGTTTGTTGTTAAATTGCCATTTCTCCGTGGATTACGAGTTCTTATATTAATTACAATTTATTCCGATTAAAATTTTATGTTGACTATTATAAGGTGTGGTATGGAAGCTGTTAGGTTTATGATCTTAGAACATATAACCTGTCTTATTCCCGTCTTAGGATATTGCAACGGTTAATGTAAATGTGAAGGAATAATATTAGATTGTTGGTCAAGGGAGTTTAGTTGGAATTTGAGAGTACGAACGGTGTGGGAAGGAGGACCATTGAGGGTCTTTCCTGGTCGGTCGCTGGATCTTCCCGCCTTCCTCAAGAGGAACAAGAACAGTACTTACGGTATTGCGGGGTTCGTTTCGCTGTACTCCGCCAAGTCTCATCTCTCCCTTTCCTTTCTTCTACCTCTCCCAAATTCTCCCCTCCTTTTGTTAGTTTCGTAAACGCTGGAAGTCTTAACCTTTGACCGTCATCTGGAAAGGCTTTCTTTTGGGTAGAACCCCCCCCCCCACCACCACCACAGTAGCCTACTCCTTACGCTGTATAGGTCTATGAGGTCTTCCCATTGCTTTGTTCTGTAGGGTTTCCTGTTTCTGTGGTGAAGTGTGAACTCGTTTTTTTCTTCTTCTTCTTTTTGCCTTTTTTCCATTTTTTTAGATTATGCTTGGTTGTATTTTCTGTGATCCGCACCAATTTCTTTGTAAGAATAACCAGGACGTTATTTCAACGTGAGATGATTCTTTAAACGTTAAAGTTTTATCACTTATGCCTTACAGAAGAGAAACCATGGCGCGAATATAAATTTAGGGCAGGATTTCGAAAGTGTGGTGCTATTTTTTCCCCCAGCGCGCAGCGTTGTGGACTAAATTACAAGAGGGACATGGTAAAATGAGGTCCCTTTTCTCCTTTCTGGTTTTTTCTCCCCGCCTCATTTTGTCGAAGACCCAAGCCGCTTCCGTGATCTTTTCTTTGTCCACCCGAAAAAGATAAGTAAAAAAGGCGTCTCGTATTGAAATGACACGTCTGACAACGAAGGAATATTTGGTTACAAACGCCATGACACATATAACTTTTTCTCCTAACTTTTGGGTAGGTAACCTTGTATGTTAAATTTGCTCTCTCAGTTAGTTGAAAATTTGAGTCGTCATCGGGATTTACAAGACAGTCATATATGGTTGTGTGCGTGTTTTGACCTCAAAAGAACTCATGGTTGCTTACATAGCTACTTGACCGCTACGTTGTTTGTCAAGACCCTGGGCACGGTATCCCACCTCGTAAAAGGGCCTGAGAACACCTGGTAAATATTGACTCACGTTGGAGGCATTTAGCCACACCTCGTCTCCTAAGCCTTTCCTTCCTTTCCCCTTCCTTCTCCTCCTCCTCCTCCTTCCTCCAACTCTTCCTCAAGTGTCTGTCATTTTTGCCCTTGGTGGCTCAGGAATGCCGTGTCACCGGCGTCACGTTTACCAATGACATTTGATAATCAGTCGTTCCGTGTTTCGTCAGTTTCATTATCTCCACAGTGTGTGTCTGCAGAGGATCGGAATCGTTGTGATTCTCAGTTGAATGATAATGACGTGGAAATTGTTTGTAATAATTAATTCATCTTTCACTTAAACGTTTACATTTTACCAATTTATGATTATTACGGCGTGGATTTAATTAAAAGTTGAGTCAGGTAGCAGGCGTGTGGTGTTGCGTTAGATCGAAGAGTTGAGTAGAAGAGGAGGCAGCCTGTCATTCAGAAGAAGAGGAGCTTAAGATGAAGATATTGAGGTGAAGGAGAACGACTATATGATACTCGAGTGTGGCTCAAGTGTCAGTGGATGAGGTGACCGACATAAGGCCTAACCGAACCCAGACCGAAGTTCACTGATGGCCAGTCGGAGACTTCTTGGTTTTTATTATTTTTTTTCCCTTGTGCCTCGGACGTCAGTCGATTTCTTCAAAGCCGAAAAAGAATTTTTATGACCTTGCCTACGGGAAGTGGCCTTAGCCTAAGGATGTTTCTCTCTCCTCTGTTTACGGGTCTTATTATACATAATGGTGGAGAAGAAAGCATTTTTATGACTAGAGCTGGAAGGCTCGCCGCTATTCTACGGATATTATTATAACCAATTGGCTAATTTTTGTGGTTAGTGAAAATACTTCACTTTCTCGAGATAAATAACTTAAAACCTCAAAATATATCTATCTTCGGATTAGGATTTTACATCTTATTAACATCCTTTTCTTACTCCTACTTTACTTTGAAAGTCGCCACTGGTTGTGTATACCATCTCATTTGAAATATGTTTACTTGCTATATAAGAGAGTGTCACCCGTAAGTTGGTGCTTTGAAAGCATGACTGGCTTTTACGGCTCCTTCAAAGCAAAGTGTAAGAAAAATTGTAATTCGATCTACAGCTGCATATCGAATGCGTGTTTTTTAAAAAGGGGTATATATTTATTCATATATTTAAAGGTCGGGCAAAGATTTAGGTTTCTTTTGTCGATGTCAATAATTCGCAAAAGTTATCTGAGAGTTTTCATGAACGAAAGTTCTTGAAAGGGTAACCATCCGAACTGTGATGTTGATTTCTGTTTCATCGGAGAGAGGTCCTCACTTTCTCATCCTTGACATTCCTTTTGGCTTTTAAAGTTAGTAGTGTTCCACGTGGTCCCCTTGAAGTAGTCGAATATTTCTTACAACGCCCTTGAATTCCACGCTGTGTAGTGAAGACCAATTCTTGATAAACGCTGGGTAGGTGAACCTGGCTGAAAATAGTTGGAATATTTGGAAGGTTTGTGTGTCTCTATCCACAGGTTTAATCCCCAGATCTTTCTTTTTATACCTTCATGTAAGTTTCAGTTTTCATTAGGAAGTTTGGTTGTTATTACCGGGAAATAAATTTTAAGGCTAGTTTTCACGTAAAGACCTGATTCATACGAGATTTTTTATATAACATTCTTAGAATTGAAAATGTTTCTTTTTGCAGAATTGCACTATCATCCATATTTTACACATTGCTTTCATAATTAAAGTCGCCACAGGTAACTTAAATGCAGAGCTGTAGTGTAAGTATTTGACATCGTTATCCATCTGGCGTTGCAACGGCTCTCTTAGTTTTATTGAGTAGATTACATGTTATCTTCAGCGACTGTTTCTTGTTGTTCATAATAGGTAGCTATTAATACCTTGTTGTGACTGTATTGGAGAGAGAGAATTTCCATCCACACGTGCTAAAGCATTCATGTTCATGTGTACGTACGTACATGCCCTAGCGCACGTAAGGGTAGCCAGGAATACATACATGAATATCATTGGCATATCTTCAGCAGGCCGTATCGAATGGTGAAATGAGAGACGTGCTCATGACTGCATTCCAAAAGAACATTAAGTCTAGCCGGTCCTTCAGTGAACCACAACGGTTCCTTGTTTCGGTGACTCTCTCTCTCTCTCTCTCTCTCTCTCTCTCTCTCTCTCTCTCTCTCTCTCTCTCTCTCTCTCTCTCTCTCTCAGTAAAGCTCACGATATATATATATATATATATATATATATATATATATATATATATATATATATATATATATATATATATATATATATATATATATATATATATATATATGTGTGTGTGTATATATATTTATATATATACATATACTGTATATACACATATATAAATCTTATGATAGAATCGATCAGAAGCAATATGAATGGTGTTGAGAATGTATAGTATAGAATGTAAGTGGTTAAAAGCAGTTAAAAAGGCTTATGATGGAAGGAATACTTATGGTAGATTTTAAAAACGGGAGAGTGACTGGTTTGGTGTAAAAGTGCGTTCGAGGCACAGGTAAGCTATTTATCTTTTTGACAGAGTAATGCGAGAAGTCGGGGAAGGGGCAGTTTTTGTAGGTGGTAAGTTGTTGTATAAAAAAATAAATCTGAATTGAGTTCAGGATAGTTGATGTTTGCAGATGATGCAGCACTGATTTGGGAAAGTAGAGAAAAACTGCAGAAGCTGAAAGCTGTTGCAAGAGGTAGAAGTGGAAAGTTAAATGTGAGCGAGAGTAAGGTTTAGGGGAGATAGATTAAAAATGAGATGCTGCGAGCAGTGGTAGTTAATTTCATTGGTGGAAGAATGAAAGTGGTTGATATAGGTATTTGGGAATGACAATAACAGATGATGGTCGGTTGAGAGATAGAGCAAGGCACAGGATACGTGAAATGAGATAGGTAGCAGGGTGTGCACAAAAGATTGGTTGGAGATTTCAGGTATCTATGGAAGCCAGGCTGGGATTGTACTGAGGGATTGTTGAACCAAGCCTTCTTATATTAAGAGTGAAGCATGGATACTGAATATGAATATAAAACAGGGGGGGTGTCGCATGGATTGTTTACATAGTGTATGCTTCATAGGAAGCATTGAAAGGGTGAGGAATGCACAGATACTAGTTGAAATTGTGAAAAGGTTAGCGTGGGTGAAAGAATAGATCAGTGTTTTAAGGTGATTTAGTCATGAGGAAAGACTGGGGACAGTAGGTTGGTGAAAAGTTTATAATTCAAAATTGTTTGGAGGAAGGAAGAGAGGGAGACCTGGAAATGGTTGGCTAATGTCATGAAAGAGTTATTGGAAGGGAAAAGCCTTGATATTCTGAAAGCTCATGTTTGTGCGCAAGACAGATGTTCAGCGCAATGCTGATGAGCTTTCTGTGTGGATTTATAAACGGATAATGTTTTCTGCACGGGGTACTCATCCTCTATTCGGTTTTATGATTAGTGTCTTATGGAGTCATTCCTGTTAGAGAAAACGATTATATAAAATATATATATTTATGTATATATAATATATATATACATATATATATTTATACATACATATACATATACATACACGCATTAGTTGAGAAGTCGTCATCGTCATCCTCAGATCAAAAATAGGGTTGCCTAGTCATGCTATATCTTGAAGACCTAAGGTTTTGGTTTTTTTAGTCATATTTTTACTTAAAACCTTAAGCATCCATATCCTGGCCCTCAACCGTTGCAGGTCACAGAAGAGGAAAATAAAAAAAAAAGTTTTATTATTTTTAGCTCTTTATTGTTATAACAGTAAAGGTGACTGTTTTGTTGTTATTTTTGTATTTTTGTAATTTTAAAGATGGAGTTAGCCTGTTTTTTTATGTACTGTGGCTTTCAACCCTATTATATCTGACCTTGATTAGTTGTGATGATATTAGTTGTCACACTTCGGCCTGGGAGGACGTGCTTTTAATAAATCAGCATTTCTTGGTTGTTGCTCACAATTCACCTGGGTGATTATCAAGGTACGGCCTGTATCCTGTAGAAGTCGTTGCTAAGACAGTTTAATGCTTGGAGGGTGCCATGATTACAGGCTCAGGATTTTCTTTCAATATTCGCTTCACTTTCAACTTGCAGCTTATGTACCACCATTTGTTGGGTCTCTCTCTCTCTCTCTCTCTCTCTCTCTCTCTCTCTCTCTCTCTCTCTCTCTCTCTCTCTCTCTCTCTCTCTCTCTCAGCATTTATATTATTTTTCCAGAATATCCGGGTAGAGTGAGATATAATTAGTTTTAACAAAACACACGCAGTCATTTACTGAAGAATTGCCCAATTCTTATCAGTAACGCTACGAAGCACAATCTAATGATTTCTTAATAACGCCAAGTCACATAAGAACATTGGGTTTTTTTGTGGTTAGTAACGCTCTGGGTGAACCAAGAAACAAAGGAACGAATAATACAGAATAAATCTTTGTGAATCAGTAAGATTATTAAATCAATTAGGCAATGGAGCAAATGTAGACCAGCATTTAGAAAGTAGAGAGGTATTTTTTCATTTTGAAAATAATTTTTTACGGGTTCAAATTAATTTACATAATTTTTTACGAGAGTAGAAACATACAGATACTGAAAAATAATTAGAGTATATTTAATAAACTGAGTAAATGCAGTCGTCATTTGAGACTTTAAAATTTCTTGAAAATTGCAGTAGAATTGAAACTTGAGCGCACGCGCACATGCTGGAGTAATTAAAAAAAAAGGCTCCCACTGTCTGTTAATCTCACGGTCTGCATGGATGGGTAATCAATTGGGTCTCTTCGTAGTTGTGTGTCTAGATTGTTTTCCCAGTTTACCTTCCCTTGACAGTTGTTACATGGCTTGTTGAGCACCAGATAGAACAGACAGTTCCGATTCTTCCACTGTTTGCACCAAGATGAATAGAGGAAACGGTGGGGTTTATTATGTAGATATCGGCATTTCAATGGTTTGTATACTCTGCATTTAGACACACGTGCAAGTGCGTTTTTGTCACTAGCAACCGGAATTTCCAATGCTTTTAGCTCAACTCACATTTTAAAATCACCTTCCAGTTTGTTTATTTATTAATATCCAGGTTTTATCGTTCCTTTATTGACAAAAAAACGGTATGCAAATGGTAATAAGGAAATAATAATTTTGTTTGTGTGGAAGTGAAACTTCCCTGTGGAAAACTGTAATCCTCCGGATGTAAAGCACCTGGCTTTCTCTAATAGGCAGTTGGAGCATGCCATTTCTGTCTCTGCTGTGGTGCTGGAAGAGCTCTCTGCCAGATGTGAATCTTATCCGTTGTTTGTTTCCAGAAGATCACGTGGTAACCAGGGAAAAGTATCCATCGTTTGTTTATTTCCTCAAGAAGAAAAGTCAATTTTTAGGGCCCCTCCAGTGCAATTTGGCAAGGTGGTGTAGTTAAATGAGAGAAAATACTCATGGAAATTGAGGAGAAAAGTTGGCGTAAATTAGTGTGTGCCACGGGCGTATTTCCTGCCATTGTTACCAAGGGAAGCTCCTTTGAGACTAGAAGTGGGCTACCTGAGGGTACCTTCTCCACCTAGCCTCACCGCAAGCACCCCGTGGGCCAACGATGTAGATTTGATTTTTGGGGTGACCGAATAAATCGAGTAAATGTAGGTATTGCTTAGAATGATTCGAAATAGCTATTCGGTGAAAAATGGAGTAAATTGCGCAAGAAGAAAATAATATGTGCTATTTAAATTTGCAGCTTAACGACTGCTTATTTAGGTTTTAATGATTTAATGTTCTAATCATTTCAGATTATCAGGTTAGTCCGGTAGGGAATTTCTTAGGAAATAATCATTTGAACGTACAGCGAACCAGTTACTTCTCTGAATAACCGCGGCTAATATGAAGGAATTTTAACAACTCTTTTATGATCAGCAGTGGTTGAATGTTATGTAACCTAAGTAATAAGTTGATACCAGGTAGTCACAGTCAGCGGCCGTCTTTCAGATTCCTATCAAGGAGGATTTGAACTTGATTGATAACTGGGTGCATTGAGGGGATTCCTGTGCCCAACGGTTCCAGACTGTTGGCAAAATTGATACCGTGTGTTCCTGTTTTACTGAGAATACACAAATTTTAGGAATTACAGGTATGAGTGGGTGCATCTTTAAAATGTGTATCATCATTATAAATTGATACAGAAGTGTCTAGACAAGGCAACCCCCTCTCTCTCTCTCTCTCTCTCTCTCTCTCTCTCTCTCTCTCTCTCTCAAGTTAATAAAAAACAGTTTTGCAAGAGGACCGAGATTTTCTGGAAAAGTTCTGCTATGTTCTGAACTCTTTAATTTTACGTCACATCCTGCATTAATTCAAGGGGAGAAAACAATCGGGTTTATGTAGGTTACTCCTCTAACGCCGAAGGAAGAAGTGGTTTGTGGCGGGTTTTGGTTCCTTTGTTTGACTCAGGTTAAGAATTAGATCAGCGTGTTTTGTGAATGACGTTGCACATGTTCTTAATATTTTTCTTCACAAAGTGAAACAAACCCTCGTTTAATCCCTTCCTGTTACAAGTTCTTTGATGTTTAAGAAGCTTTTTCAGTGTCGCGCTTATTAATCACATATGTCAGAAGCTGGATAAGGGTATTTGGAAGGGAACTAGTGAAAGAAGTATGTTAGAGCGATTTCTTGGATCTGGGGAAACGTAAGGGTACAGGAATATTCTTGAAACTGTGAGTGTGCATGTGATGACAGATAACCATCGCGGTGTGTTGTTCGTGACTAGAATTGTAATGTGTGACTTTCAGTCTTTTGCACAAACAAGATGAAAAGCAATATGATTAAGTTTAATATATGCTCTAATATTGTTACGAGATGTAGGCATCTATAATTCGCAATACAGTGTATGGCGAAACCGCGTTTGCGTGTGACTCTCTTCACTTTTGATGCAACAATTCGCGGGATATTATCTCAGTGTGCTGATAAGAGCACATCATTTTCATCGTTATTTAATGTTGAAATAGACCCTTGTTGGTAATCAAAGCTATTTTTAGTATTGCTGTTAGAATAACAATGGAAATATATTTTCTGCTCAGATGTGTCACTGAGGATTTTTGCTGAGGTTTTTTGCCTTGATATTTCACCCCTCTTTTTTGACAGTGAGGGGTCGGATGCTAACAGATACATTTCATCATAGACTCGTCGTCCTGTACAAGTTGCACATAAACATGAGAAAGAAAAACTGACAGAGAGCAGTTGGGGTTACCGTGGAATTATAACATTCCCTAAACCTTTCATCTGCTGTCACACGATAATTGATTCAAGGTAGAAAGGAATGGCGGGCTCGTTAGGCTTTGTAGGTTTTCCATGCGGTGATTCATGAAAGTCGTTTATTATGTTGGGTAACCATAAACAAAAAACGAATTGTGGTATAAACAATGGAGGGAATTCTGTGTAGATGAAAATTCCCTGAAGGTGATACTGATCATACCGTGACACCATGTATATTATTAGAAAAAAAAAAACTGAAAATACGCAGATATCCCAACAAACCTTTCTAATTAACCTGCAAGGATTTTTGCGTCAGAATAACATGTGATGAAAGCAAGCAAGCATTTCTGATGTTTGAAATCCAAGGAGATACTTCATTATCACTGCAGTTGTTGTGAAGTGAAATACGAGTTGCGGACTCACCCTCCCACCCCCTACCTAACCACAGGCCAGTTGTTTTGCTTGGCAGAGTCGGGTATCAGCCACATTGTGGTGGTATTGTTGTCACCACTTCTGCCAGTAAGCACATCGTCATCTCCTCTTCTTGTTCCCAGACTCTCTATGTTTGTTGTTCATCAGCTCCCAGCACACCTGTTGTTGTGTTGATTGCTGTTTTACTCCTTAAGGATTGAGGTAGACTCCTTGCAATCATCTCTGTATTCATACCACGTTGAGAGCTAGTGGATGATTTTTTATTTCCAGTTTTGAATTTATGTACTAATGAGTGACGTTTAGAGCGTCTTAGTTAATAGATATTAAGAATATTCTCGTCTTATTTGATACACTAAGGACTTAATAAATTCCCTTTGGTTAAGCATATGGTAAAAGTATTAGGTATAGAAGTCTTTTTCTTATTACATTATTCTCCTTGGCATTCCACTAATCCCAGTTGATCTCCGCCTTTGCAGAAGACAGCTGGCGGGAGGAGTAGTTAAACGTTAACGGTGGAGAGTTCTTTAACAAGTCTAATTAAAAATGAGGCCATCTAGTTTATTATAATAAAAAAGGAAAAAATTAGAATCATAGAAAATTCCAAAGATCTTTTCATCTAATGGTCTTGAATTTCAAGGTTAATTCAACCAAGCTTCGTAGTGTGAAAGTGAACTAATTGACTTCATACCAGAGTAATAACTAGCAATTGCTTTCAATTATCTAGGACAGCCTTGTGAGTGTCGCCTTCTGCCTAACCCTGCAAATTGTTGTTGGTAGTTTTCTTTTGCATTTAAGGTTCTGGGTGATTTTAAATATCTTCGAGTTTCAGAAATTACTTGGTAACATTATTAGCATTATAATGTTTATTTGAATGTACTCGATGAGGAATAGAAGCCGGTTTTGTGTTTACTAAGAATGAACACTGTATTTTTTTGTATGTGAAGTTTTATTCTATTTCTGTGGTCATAAAATTTTACTATGTAGCACTGTAGTAATGCTACGAAACCCGATTGGATATAATTCTGTTTTATCTTCAAAAATTCCTTTGGCAAGAGTGAATGCTTATTTGTTCTCGGTGTTCTGTCACAAACAAAGCACAATAATTCGTTTGAGGTTAGGATTATCCTAAGCCAGGTAGATCATGCTTTCGCTAGTCAAGTCTAATTACCTTTCATTCTGCGATTTGACGTTCGCTGAGGCAGGACTGTATTGTGATTCATTCAGCCGAAACAAATCCTTGAAGCTGAAAAGTATTGAAGGTCCTTGGTATCTGCCAAAAGTATTATGAGGAAAGTAAGAGAGAAACCACGCCTCGTAGAATGCTGTTATACTTCCCCAACATGTAACGTGTTGACTCATTTGAAGACTGCTATTTCTCTCGCCTGTATTAGCGCATGCATATTTTACTAATAAGCGAAGGACTGCCAGAGATTTGTCTGATTGTGTCCGTGATTTTTGTTCGTGAGACAGAATATGTTGGAAGTTGGTACCAAAAGTATTGTTGCACGAAAAAATCTAACGGGGCGATTGTTCTTGACCTCGAGCGTGTCATGATTTACCCTAGGGATGCGCCAGTTAGGTTGAAAATTGCGTTATGGTTTCAACTTTAACCTCCTCAAAGACATTGACACCCCCTAGAGTAAAGTTATTCGACTCTGAAAGCTGGAGGGAGTCAGTGATTTTTTTTTATTTCTTCTTATTATTTCCGGAAGACTTTAAGTACACATTATTGTTATTAATCCCTTCGTTTGTAAGAATCTGTACGCGAAGACGCATAATTAAATTTAGGTGTTTAAAAAAATTTGTCCCCCTTGTCCAGTTTTCGACTGAACTTAGCCTGTCCTCGGAGAAATCAAACAAAGATGGTGTCATATATAAACCTTCGTGTTAAGAGAAGTAAATATCGTTTTCAATTTCTCTTCTCATAGCTTTTTCCACTCGCCTTATTGCTGAGATTTTTTTGAATAGGTTAGAAGTGAAATTGCCAATGGTTGGGCTGTTGACTCGACAGAGCAACCGTTGAAGACTAATTATCTCCTTCCCAAATAGGTTTCTTGGCTCCCCAGTTGACCAGCAGACTGGTTATTTTGTTCAAGGCCGAGCAACAGCCAACGTTCCCCATAATCTATGGGATTTCCCACACGGGTCTGGATTAATTGGCGCAATTTTTGCACAAGGGTAGTTTGTTTCTGTTCGACATTCTTGGTAAAAAAAAAATAGTACAAAAAATTCCCACGTTAATATTTTCTTTGCGTTCTTTCAGTAATTTGTTTGCTATCGATTATGAGGGAGATGATTGACTATTGTATATCAGTAAACCTTTGATTATGCGAGTCACTAGACATCTTTAGCTGGGTCGTTGCCTTGATCCTAACGGTGCATCATGGAGCATAAATTGCCCTCATTTCCTGGGGTTATTGACTGATATTAATAGAACCTAAAGGAGAGGGATACTGTAGCTACTAAAATATCGGTAATTTTTTTTTTCGTTTGACTTTCTTTGTGCACTGGGGAACTGAGAAGATGATCTCAAGGTTTTGATGGCTTTCATAACCTGGTCATACTGCGGAAAGTTTATGTAACTAGGAATAAGCTCTCTTATCTTTTCTCATTAAATATGAATTGCAGGCTGTGTTGACGGACATCCGGCGAGCGTTCTGCTTTGAGCACATTCAGGAATATCTTTTGCTCAGAACTGTTGCTTAGGATTCGTTAGTAATCGTGGATACGCACGTCTTTCTCGTTCTTTAGGGCGTACGTCATCTACTTCATGATACCTGAAACGGTCGTTGGGCGGAGGAAGGAAATTAGTGGTGGGTGTGTTGAGCACGTTGTTCTCACCTGAGCGCCGGTAGTAATGAGTTCTAACTGCCTGATACTATTATGTCATGCTCACATCATCTTCATCATTACCGTCATCTTCATCTCCCCTCGGCCATTTCAGACTCTGGATGACACTTTTTTTTTTTTTTGCAAATTTGTGATGTGGAATGGAAATGAAATTTTTTCGCCCAAATTGCCGTTAGTGGCTCCAAGTCGCTCCCATTTTCCTCAGTGCGTATGAATTCGTTTACGGTATAAAAAACAGTGACACTAGTATTTTTTTATATTTTGTAGATTTTTTTAATCAACGTATTTAACACGAAATCAGTACGCGAATAATTTAAAATGTAATCTTCCGTTGCCAAGATTACTTTAAATTTCCATTAATGAAGGTTTTGTTTAGATTCATTAAGTTATCGATGCATCACATATTTTTAGTTCATACTGTACAAGGAAGGATATTTTCGACTTAGTGTAAATAATGCTTCAAGTTTATCTTTGTTATTGAGAATCTTATCGAATTATAGTAGTGCCGATAGTTGATTACTAATATAATAAAATTTGCTGTCAATTTAGGAAATCATTTCTTCCTTAAACATGTAGCCTTATCTTTTATAGAGCAGTTAATTTATTGCCGACACAGTACATTCTTTCAGTGGCTTGACATTCCATGGCCTTTCGCCTTTTTTCTGGCAGTGTATGAGTAAGAATAATTCAGATAGCATTAGTGACTTAAAAATGTGTCAAGAAAACTTGTGTAGTGATTTTCCGTTTGTGTTTACGTGGTGATTTTGAAATGGGCAGTGGGAATTAAATTTCAAGCGTACAGTATATATATATATATATATATATATATATATATATATATATATATATATATATATATATATATATATATATATATAATATATAATATATATATATATATATATTATATATATATATATATATATATATATATATATATATATTGAAGTCTTCTTTAAGGATCTATCTCCTTTTTGTCGTAACACACACACACGCACACATATGTATGTGTGTGTGTGTGTGTTCTGATGATTCATTCAATCATAGAAATACCATATGTCCATCTATACCAACGAACCTTTGTTTTGATTGATAATTGTGTTTTCTGATGGGTGATTAAACCCTCAACTTCTCTCTCTTCAGGTACTTGAACTGTAAACATCGGTTAGCACGAATTTTCGTGTGTATCAAGTATTAAAGCACACTAGGCAATTGTGGGATGATGAAAATAGAGGTGAATAGGGCTTGGCGTCAGATCAAGGGTTAGAAAGGTAACTGTCACCCCCAGCCACAGTACAGTCGGCGGACAAACGCCTACCTTTCCCCCTTTTTGTGACAGCTTCAACCTTTCTAAGAGGAAGTGTTGTTTGAGTTCGTCGTATGGTTTTCTTGACGTTAATTCCTATCACTGCTAGTTGCAGACTGTTATGAAGAGCACTCCTACCTCTGAGTTCGACGAGTTTGAAACCGGGAAGTGAACGAATAATTTCTCAGTTAAAAGGTGTAAAATTCTGCAGCTTTTCTCGTTTAAAGAAAGTTAATAAAACTAGATTTTTGTACAGTTTATAGAATTATTGTTTCCTTCTTTTTCGAACCTTGGGTATGGTTGCGTTATTTTTTTTTCTGAAGTATTTCAACATTAATGATTTTCTAGTTCAGATTGTTGATGGGGGTCTCATTTTATCTTTTTTTTTTTCCTTCATATTTGCTGCCGACAGGGGAATTATTTTTTGAATTATGGAAGAGGAGCAGAAAGGTGTCATTTGCGGTAAGAACTAAGGTTAAAAGGTCTTCTAAAGTAGTAATTTACTTTTTTTTCCTCTCGCTGCTTCTGCTGTTTTATATCTTCTTAGAGTCAAAGTCTTATCAGGAGAGGCTGTCTCCGAGAAGAAACAAAAGGCTTCCTGGGCATTTCTGGGCTTGTATGATATTTCTTAGGTATAAATAGATAACTAGGAAAAATGAGCACTCTTGAATCAAGTGTAGGTAAAGACCCCAATGAGAGACGAAGGGAAAAAGTTATCCTATAAAAATAAAGTTGTGAGAATGAAAAAACCAAACGAAACCGTACATAATCTTACGCAGCATACTGCCTTTCGCAGTATGCAAATCCCTGACCATCTTAGGTTTTTTCCTCTTCCCCACACCCTAGAACCTTTGGCGCCATGCCCTATCATGGTTGGGGATTTGGGACCCCCACAGCTGTTATGAATCGCTTATATGCAAAACACTCGAGAACGAGTTACAATAAGTGTTCCTGATTTTGGCAAGTAAAGATATGTGCTATTTTTGCGGTAAGCTGTTATCTTTACTTGCTTTATTATTTATTAGTATGTAAGGACATTTCTACACGTACCCAGAAAGTTTTGTGGAATATTAATTTGTTTAAAATCTCGTATGTCTCTCTTGCTGGATTTTTATTTGAAGATTGTTGACACATCTTAAAAGGTTGCATGACGAAATTCCGTGGTGTATATTAAGTTTCAGAATTATTTGAAAGTGACAGTACGTTTTGGAGGGGGTCGTTGTCCCTGTTGTAATACTTGGCACTGGCCTCTTTTGCTATATTTGATCAGTGTACGTGGATGTCTCTATGTACAGATCCTTAAAAGCTGAGTTGCAAGAGTTTTTTGCTTGGCACCTTTCCTCTTTTTGGGGGGTTAATTTGAATTTGTTTAAATTTGTTCTCTTTCTTTGGATATTTACAGTGCTGGTAAAATTTTAGGTTGAACTATTCCAATTTTTCTCTTCATCTTTACCAACAGTCTTTATTTTTGTGTGACATCTCTTGAGTGTATGCTTGTAAAAGTGCTGTGTCTGTATCACGACCATTGGGCTGCTCGCCATTAGCTTGTCACGAGTCGCCTTAGGGAGGTCATCGCGTCCGTTGGCACACGACGACTTTCCTATGGATCATTACGTTTTACTGCTCTTTGAATTTACGATCCCTTTGTACAAGATGATTCCTGCCTACCTAATGTTGCTGATTTTGCCTAAAATGGAATGGTAAAAGAATTTGAAGTTGCTTGACCGAGTTTGCTAAATAGTTCAAAGAAGAAAGGTGTTCTGTGATAACGGGCACATTTAGAAGAACTTATTTCCATGGACAAAGATGGATACGATTTCCTGACGATCTAGGCTACTTGATTTACGTAGCGGTGTTTTTTTTTTTCCTTTTTTATAAGTCACGTTTTCCAGGTATGATGTAACTTCGAACTTGGAATGTTTAAAGTAATGATAATATATATATATATATATATATATATATATATATATATATATATATATATATATATATATATATATATATATATATATATATATATATATATATACATATACATATACATATGTATACATATGTATGTGTATATATACGCAGTTTTAGTGCAGCATAATACAGGTCGTTTTCGTTAGTCTTTATTCAGTAAGATTGAGTAAAATGGTGAACTAATAAATTGTTTTGAAATTTTGTGTGGTATGTAGTAGTAATCATGCAGAAAACATGATTTGGAAAATATACTTACATAGTTCTTACTGATATAAAAAAGTTAGTGATTAACTGCTGGCAAGGAAATTTATTGATAAAAACATAACGGAAGATATTATGTGACGAAAGGTCAAGTCAACGGTTTATGTCCTGCTTCGTCTCCACTGCTACTCTCTCCGCCAGCGAATCAACCCAGAAGTGAAGCTATTATATACCCGGTAGTTGATTTTGTATTGTTGGTGTTTACTCGAGTTTTTTTTTTTTTTTTTGTGAGAAGCATTTTGTTGTAAGCCTAGTGTTTTTTTTTTCTCGTTGGACTTGTAGCTTGGTGGTATCGCGATAAGCTCACACCTGGACGACCTAGTTCGAATCTCGAACCGGACATGGAGGGACAGATGTGCGTGTTCCCATGTAATCCATTGTGCCTCTTTAAATTGTGTGCATGGTTGCCAGATGATTGTTGTAAGTTGCAGCTAGGATGGTGGGGGGGGGGGAGTAGAGAGAAAAACCCAAGCAACCCATTTTAACGTCCTGGTATTGTGGTTCCATTGGAAACTTTCTATGTTAAACATCCTGCTAAGAAGAGTTAATCTTCCCCCAGAAGGGAAATTAGGAGAAATGAGATTTCTTGCTCTCAACACTGGCGTAAACGTTAGTATTTAGAGTTTGAAGTATTGAATTCACTTGCCTTTCTCACTTTATTTTTCTTAGTCACACTTCTGAAACCCGTTCCCCATGAGTGTAGATGACAGGCCCCCAAGATATCCAACGTCTCCCATCTGGCGGACTGTAGCGATGACAAAGCATTTCTGTCATCGCCGATTAAGACCGATTCGGCCCTCAAAAGCTGGTTATTTATTTTTGTAATGTCGGTTATTTTGTTGCCAGCGTCAAGTCCAGTATATGTTTTCGAAATGAGTAAATAAATTTCAGTTCCACATTTAAGGAAAGTTATTTCCGTAGTGTGCTTTGCACGTTTGCTTTTCAAGCCCTTCTAACTTTCAACTTGTGACATTTTCTAGTTTTCAGAATATCGTCACTGTAAAATCAGAATGAAATACCGCAAGAAGTCAGTATGAAATACTGCAAATACCATGTCACTGTAAATTGTAACCTCAAATGAAAAAATTATGGAAAGGGAAAATTTATGGTAATTACAAAATATCAAGAAAAGTTAAGCGTCAACAGATGTTAGTGGGAAAAAATCTCGTGAAAATCTTGGCCTGTTTTCCATGTTAAGAACTTGCACGAGCATATTGTGCTTTCCGCAAACCACCCTGATGATGGCTAAATTAGGGAAAGTACTACGTTTTATTGAAGAAGATGCTAATGTTTTTACGCTTTTGAGAAAGAGACATTGAGCATGTGAGGAACCTCGGCGTGCAACATTTCTTGATTTTGGGTTTAACGTGTTTAAATGTTAGGCATTGGGTCGATTGATGGTCAGTTAGAAAGATTTCTGTTAATAACCTGAATTGCGTATAGAGTGGCTAAGACTCCTGGCTGTGTGTAACTCTGTGGAGTTCATCTCGAACTTAGGCCTGACTGCTGCTGATGCTGTAGCTGCCCCTATGTTGAGAATGACCAAACGCAAAATTACCATGATGTGATGCGGTGATGCGTAAAAAAGTATATATTATCCTTTTAGCAGAGCCATAACACGGTTCCTGCTAATGGCTGACCAGGATGTTTTAAGTGTGTCCACAGCTCCCACTTGAGAATGCTTTATGCACTTGTGCTTATTTACCGAGGGCAATATCAAGTGTGGCCGTGACAAAATGCTTGGGAAATACAGTGAGAGTGTGGGGCGGAACAAGAAACCGGACTTGAAAGATTGGTTTTAATTAAGGAGACGAGTTGGGGTTGTAAAAGAATAATGAAACCCGGCTATTTTATGCAGTTTCGTTCTTCTACTTGCAGCAAAGCTTTATCTCTCTGTGAACCGACATGTTTTCGTTCCTTCGTCAGCGAGATGTTTACTGTTTATTGACGTTGTTACTTCACCATCATTTGATCACTTTGTAAATTTTGTATTTTATGGTTTAATGTACAGTATAGTATATAAGTTTTTTTTTTTTTCCAGATACAGCGTGTAGCTAGGTTCAGATTCTATGCCAAAGAATTGTATGTAATGCACATCTTATTTAGAACATTTTCTAGCGTTAATTCATTGTAAACATAAAGTTAGTACCTTCATATTTTTTTTTTTTTTTGCGCGAATCAGTAGCGCAACAAGAGACGAAGAGAGAAGTAGGTTAGAGTGGCTAAGTGATGATTCGGGAGGTAAACATACCAAATGTCTGGCAATTACATCATTCACCCGGCCTGGATTACGACTATTTCGTGGGAATATGTGTCTCAGTAACCGGATTATTGGTGCACTGACACTGTCAGGCCGTGAGTTTAGTATTATCACATGTTTCTACAATAGGTTGTATTTTTTCTCTCTTTTGCAGGTTTTGTACATTGTATAGTAGCTTAAGTTTTACAATTTTCATGACCTTTGACTCATACTCGTACATATATGTAATGTATGTGTTTATATGCATAAGTAGGTGTTTATGTTAATATAGAAGATGGTAAAGTAATGGCTGGGTCATATAATTAAATGGGTTATTGGTGGTAAAGACGAGAACCACTGACCAAGAGAGAAAAGTCATCCTTATCCTTGTGTGCACCGAGACGGAGCGAGGTGCTTGCATCAGTAAATGACATTTCTCTCTACACCAAATCGTTGTGCAAAGTCGACAGATTTTGTTTGAAATGTCGCCGAAACACTTGGCGTCACCCTGACCCATATAAGGCTTTCACGAATGCTTCCGGTTGTGTGTATTTTGCTCGTGTATTCGTAATTAACCCGTTTTTATCATTAGGCTATTCATATTAACACTTAATTCTTGCGAGGCGTTGATTGACCTACATCCACATGTAAATAAATGCGAGTACTCAACTTTACTGTCCATACTACAAACTATATATATATATATATATATATATATATATATATATATATATATATATATATATATATATATATATATAATATAAATCAGGTGTGTATTATGTGAATAAGACAGATTGAGTACTGTTTTCATGGAAAATCTCTCAATCCGTCTCCAGTCATAGACATACATGCATGCATGCATATATATATATATATGTGTGTGTGTGTGTGTGTGTGTGTGCGCGCGCGCGCGCACGTTCGTGTGTCCGTACACACGGATGTCGCTCATTTGTTTTGGGACCTGTTTGTCGTAACTGATGCAGATGCTTTGTTTTTATGAAAATAGTCTGATGCAATGCTGTTCTGCAATGCGTAGTATGCTGACCTGACTGTGGTAATCGCTGCGCTCTCTCTCTCTCTCTCTCTCTCTCTCTCTCTCTCTCTCTCTCTCTCTCTCTCTCTCTCTCTCTCTCTCGTTATTGCCATTCTAGAATATTACTTGACCAAATATGTTATTACGAATTACACTTGTATTATATTACGTAACATAGAAAGTGATGCCAAATATAATGTACACTCTGTGTGAAGATCTTCCCGAGTTGCATGAAATAGATCCTTTTATATGGTCAGCCTCTGAAGAAGAGGACACTTGCATCATGCGTGACAGCATGACTGGTATATACAAAATGACAACAAAACGGCATATCCTGTTTCTCTCTCTCTCTCTCTCTCTCTCTCTCTCTCTCTCTCTCTCTCTCTCTATCTATATATATATATATATATATATATATATATATATATATATATATATATATATATATATATATATATATATATATATATATATATATATATATATATATATATACATATAAAATCTTTGTGTGTTATATTTGTTTTTATTTTATTTTAGTGGCCCTAAATAAATGTTGTAAATTAATGGTTTGTCTGTATTAAATGTCAGTGTGGTAAACACGTCTTGTCGCTGTTTATAAAGACAACACATCAATATGTTTGACCTTCAGTCCATGGAAAGGAAATTGGGCGGGGTGTTTGGATGACGATGACCCTTCTGTTCCTGTTTGTAGCCCGACCCCTCGGTCACCCTTCCGACTCTTTTTCGGAGTACAACGGTATTCACGATAGCGACTTTGTGTGTACCAACGCACATAATTAAGTAGTGGGTGGTGGTGGTCTATTATTGCAGTGACTTCATAACGAGATCCTAATCTAGGAGGATTCCACGCTGGTTAATTGGTGGGCTCTATTGTTTAAGCGGTGGTGACATACTGCACCATTTGTGCAAAGTATGTTCCCGCTTTTACATCAGGCAGCTTTTTCTTTTGTTATATTATATATTTTTTTGCATTTTTTTTAATTGCCTGGTTATACTGTATAATTGAAAATTTCCTCTCACTCCTTTCGTTATTACCTGAGGATATTTAGAGTGCTTCATTTTTATCAAATACATCCTAACATTGGGTATTAGTAATTTGCTTAGTGTTACTTGTTTATATATATATATATATATATATATATATATATATATATATATATACATATATATATACATACATGCATACATACATAATAGTAGCACTAACAAATTTTTTAAGCCGTATTTTCCTCCTGAAATATTACATGAATAAGTTTCATGGCTAAAAAAAGTTGTCTCCATTGGCAATTCATTCACGCAGAAGACATGAGACTAATTAAATACAGTACATGCGCTTTCCAACGAATTTCATGAAAACCCATCAGACTTGTCAGTCTCGTCACCCTTCACAATGTCTCCAAGAAGTTTCACGAGAGCCACAGCTAGCACAATATTCGTTGTCTCATTTTCTAATTCCTTTTATGTAGCATGGTAATTAGTTGCCATAATCCTGTAATTCTCTTTATAACTTAAATTAGTTGTGTATGGTATATGTATGTAATTAAGTGTATTTTGTACTCCGGTTAGCTCGGCAATGTACGTTTTGCACATATCTCCAATTTGATCTTTCCTTTCCACATTGTTTTGTCGGGTTGATTTCATCAGAAATTTCATGGCATAATAAGCACGACGTTCATTAAGACTCGTGGAGATAAGCAGAAAGGCTAAGAAAGGAAAGAATAAATTTATACAACGACTAGTAAGGTAGACGAAAGGTGTAATAAACGTCCTTCGTAATTTTGTGAATAATCGGTCTAGACTTCCCGTGAAGAAGCATCATCTCTTTTTCTTGGAAATATATAACTCGATACCATCCTATAACCAGAAGCTCGGATCAGGTTGATGTCGATTAAGACGGCCTTATGTGTGTGTGTGTGTGTGTGTGTATATATATATATATATATATATATATATATATATATATATATATATATATATATGTACATACATATATGTATGTATATTTCTAGCCTCAACACTATACGGCTGCGATGGGCGTGAGGGGTGATATGTCCGAGCCATCACTCCTTGATCATTATCTTATTTATATTTAAAACTTTCTTAATTTCCCTCTTGTTAGCCCGTGTGTCTATCCCGAAATCGACTATTGGCCTGCCACATCAGTCAGTAAAGCTGACTATCACTGCGGACATAGTAAGCGGTATATTTGGGATATTGACAGAATATACCTGATATGGAGAGAGGTACCTTTTATAGTGAAGGTTTGGATCCTTTATTGGATGGAAGTGTCTCTTCATTTACAGATGAGCCACTTCATTATGCCAGTGACACCTACACTTTCACTCCCTTGAGATTCAGAAAAAAGAAAGTTATTAAATTCCCGCCACTTCATGGTGTGAGTTAGCTCTCTGTGGCATACTGGCTGCGGGTTTGAGTCCTGCCATGGGGGTCGAAATTTTGTCATTCATTTGGATCTTAGGCTTTATAGTGAGAGGAGAATCCAAAACAAATGTGAAGACTGAGAAGTTAAGAGGTAATTGTGATTATATATATATATATATATATATATATATATATATATATATATATATATATATATATATATATATATATATATATATATATATATATATATATATATATATATATATATATATATATATATATATATATATATATATATATATATATATATATATATATGAACCATACACCTTTAGATCGCACGATGAGTGAGATTCGCTCGTAGAACTTCATTTTATGTTATGTTGTCCTGGCGTAATTGGGTACAAGCTGATATCAGTGACTGCCACAACCGCACGCTCGATTTTCTGTGTCTGCTGTGTGTCTGAGTTCGGTGCAGGTGGCTCATAGGGCGATCAGGTTCCTACCGAGTCGTTAAGCTTCTTCGTTTCCGGTAATGCGGCTGAAAGACTTTGGGAGGTTGAAGAGAATTTTTTTTTTTTTACCCTCTCCCTCAAAACCCCATCATCTGGTCAGTTGAATTTCAAACGTGTGTATGTATGTATGTATGTGTGTATATATACAGTATATATATAGTATATATATATATATATATATATATATATATATATATATATATATATATATATATATATATATATATATATACATATATATACACTGTAATGTGTGACCCCTATAAGTCAGGTATGATATGTAGGCACACTGTTTATAATGCAGGTTCTTCCATGTTAGGTGATTTTTTGGTGGGGTTGGGGTAGGGGGCGCTTAGTCCTTATATGAGCTACAAAAAGAAAAATGTTGTGGGGGCTGGGATGTAGGAATATTGGGGAGGGGGGGTGTCATTCGGTGGTGAGTCAGACAGGCGACCGTTAGTGTGAACGTTGATAAGGGCGTTCGGACTTGAGCAGTTTGTTGGATTGTGACCCGTACGACGGTATGTTCCTTGCCGCACCCACCGTTTCTACCAGTGTGCCCCACTCCCCCATTTTCTTTGTCCCCCTACCCCCATTCTCTTCCTCCCAACTTGTTCTTGCCGAGGTTCAGGATAATTTTCATAATAATCCACCAAATTGTTATTCTATTCGTTCATCGAGAAGAGATTTGTTCTCAGAAAACATTCCATATGGCGAGAGCCTTTTATTTATAACAAAGGTCTGTGCCAACATTTTCAGTAGGTTATGTGGTATTGGTATCGGGTGTGAGGCAACCCCCCCTTGTACCCTCCTTTCCTTCCATCCTCTCGTCCCTCCCCTAACAGCACTGTTCCATCTCCTTCCCTGAGTTACTCCAATCCTACTCCTCCTCCTCCTCCTAGACGTCTACCATTTGTGAGGATACGAGGAAGGACACTTGTGCTTGTTGTTGGAGCTCCTGTAACCAACTCCAGGTTTTAGCGTCTTTTTGAAGTGAAGGAATCGGCGGTTTGACCATTGGTTCATGTGGTGCGGCGTCTTGTGTTGTGTTGTGTTGTGTTGTAGTTTTGTTATCTTTTAGTTAGTGTCCATGAGGAGAAACAACCCGTTTCCTTGGCCATTGTCGTGATCGCTTTGCTCCATGTTGTGGTTCTTCTGTGAAGATGAATAATTAGTGTTACTCTTGTATTATGGGAGAAAGGGAGCGAGCGAGTAGTAGGATGGTAGTTGTAATTTTACCATTGTGTAGACTAATTTGTAGTGACTAATGTAGAAAAACAGTTGGAATCGGCGAGAAAAGGGCACCACGTGCTGGATTGTTTGTTATTGCACGTGCTTGCATTTTCTTTTTGAAAGGTCATTTGAACGTTTGGCATTTAAGCCAGCGGCATACAAGTTGGAGTGCCACCCAACCTCCGTTTATTAATCTTCAAACGACCTCGTGGGAGGTGCCACAGCTGATGAAATCATGTCCAGCTACCGTTTAAGTAGTGTCTTGCGTAATGGGTAGGTATAGAGAGGCCAAAGACACTTGTTAATTGCATATTTAATTTAAGAGATGCCATCTGGCAGTCTTTGTAATAGTTAGGTTTTGCATGAATTGTTTCATTTGCTGTTTACTAACTGTAGTTTTGGTACATGAACAAGGCACATCCAGGCGCATGATTTGATAGCTCATACTGACAAAATCCAGTGCAGTTGAAAAGGTTAGCACGCAAAGAAATCTCATAAGTAGTCTCCATTTGTTGGATGTTTGAGTTGCGAGTGTGTGCGTATATGTGCTCGCTAGCCAAGGAACTCCTCCAATCCTCCATCCATCCACCCATCCTTCCCGATCCCCACAGTTCTCCTGGGTGGGTGATTTGGATGGAAGGTTCAAGGTTAGACACCAGACGAGAACCAACCAACCAGCTTACATATCTCAAGTAACATTCTAAAGTCATTTTATAATGGCGATCACTGAATATTTATATAAACTCAATTTGTATAACATGTTACACGTGATTTAAATTATTTTTTTTTATTTTGTGAGGCACTGCGCTTGGCATTATAACAGAAAGAAACTCGTTCGCCACTTGGGTAAGCATTCAAGAAATGTCTAAATTTAGAATCAGGATTTTTATTTTTTTAGAATGTGTACATAGTGAGACTGCAGTTCTAAAGTAAATCTTATATCCACTTTATAGCTTCTATTAAAATTCAGTGATAAATTTTATTATAAGTGGCCTTGATTGTGATTTTTATTTTGAAAAATCTTTCAAAATAATTGAAATAATTCTTTTTGGTGTAGGAAACTTGTAGAAATTACTATTTTTTTTTTCATTTCTTGATCCTTTGGCAATCGTTTCGTATACTCTCTCTCTCTCTCTCTCTCTCTCTCTCTCTCTCTCTCTCTCTCTCTCTCTCTCTCTCTCTCTCTCTCTAACATTTTGGTAAGTCTTCACCATAGACTGAAGTCCCGAAGTGCGAGATTAATGACCTAACAGGTCCCGAGTTCCACGTTTTGTCGTATTTTTTTGTGAAACTACAGAAAAATAGCTTCGCAGTGTCAAGGATGTTTCAAGGATCAGAAATGTTTCTGGAATTTTGCGGGCATGTTTTTCGTAACGTTACCTCGAGTGGAGTACCAGACTTAACCCATAATTTTTGAGGGGCCTCTTTGCCATTTCCTATGTCACTGAGAGCGGCCGTATCTTTACCTGAAGTGGAGGTTGCGTGCTGATTTGTTCGGGACGAGAAGTCATCCAAGCACGACTAAAATCAAGGTACGAAATTCGTACGTCAGGTGACAACGACCTTCAAGGAATTGAAACTCCTCTTCTGATCATTTCTTGACTCAGATGTTGTTCTTTTAGTTCAGATGACCGCCACTGGTTTTCGTAAGACGTGGAAAATGTTTCATTTTAATTTTCTCATTTAGTGTACCTCAGAGAGTAAAGGTCGCAATTTAAGGTCAACAGTGTCTGAGTACTAAAGATAGAAGTTATAAGTGTGTGTGTGTGTATGTGAAAGAATTTATGGAAATGTGGGAAGTGAAATGTTGCTGGAACTGTCAAAAGTGAAGCTGAAGGTTAAGGTGTATCGTTACATTTGAGGAAGCTGAATTTTAAACTAGAGGGTTGACGATGAATTATGAAGGTTCTTTTGGGATTTTACCTCACTGAATGCTCCATAATTTTTTTTAAGTAGCAAAGCCTGAATTTTTCAACAATGAGTTCTTTCATCATTCAGTTATGGAAAATTCTTTGTCAACTTGTTAAGTAACATTTTGGCAATAATGCCATTCACCCAATAAAAAATGACTTTAGATAAAGAATCGATGATTCTACATTAACAGGTGCAATTTCATCAAGCTTGATGAAAACACCGTTTCATTATACTGATACCTCTGAAACTTATTTTCTTCATATATAGCATTTAAAGTTATGTTAACATAGAGCCTCTCTCTCTCTCTCTCTCTCTCTCTCTCTCTCTCTCTCTCTCTCTCTCTCTCTCTCTCTCTCTCCTACTTATAGCAGCAGCTTTCTTTGCAAGTATCATTGCCTTACTGGACTGGAGGTACATTGACCTTGTATTTTTACTTAGCTTTCGAAGATAATTGCTTTGTGTTGCTGTCACCAAACGTCGGATTTGTGAAGGTGGTTTACAAACCTATTTCGTCCTTATTTTTAGTTGAATCCGTAGGTCGGACGATGGTTATATATTATTCTGTCAGAACTGAATGAGGCTGCTGATTTAATCGTCCAATAAAGATAGCGTAATCCTGTTTGCCATTCTACGTATTGCTTCTCGTGGGTATAATAATCACCCACTTATTTTTCAGCGTATTTGCGTTAGCTGTAATGTGTAGTATGTTCTTTGAAAAGTACTTCTTAGGCTTCGAATAGTGTTAATGTTATCAGTATACATTTAACACAATCAAGCGTTATAAGTTGGAAAAACTTAGGCGAGATGACATTTCGTATCTCCCTGTAGGTTCTTCGACTCCAATGAAATAATTAGTGTGAGAAATGAAGCGTGATGCTCATGCAACCCTCCAGCAAGAATGTTGGTGTCTCTAGACTCTTATTCCTTGACCTTCTAGGCATTCTTCAGCCATCACTCTGAGCTTTTGCTGTTCATCCTCTATGTCCACCTTCTTCGGAGTAGCACTTGAATTCCCCGCAAACGTCTTTTAAAGTGTAGCGTTGTACAGTGTTACCAGCGGTTGTTTTTTGCTTTCCTCCAGCTGTCATAAGTCCCATGTACTTTTTGATTGACTTATGTTTTATTTTTACGTCTAAAGATTGGCAGTTTCAAAATTCAAAGGGGAAAATTATGAACGAATATATTGTATATCAGCGGTCTCGTGTACTCATTATGTTAATAGAACATCATACATAAAGGACAAGTATTCAGTGACTTCATTCGTCCTTAATTACTTTCCACCTTAGTAGGTAGTCTGAATTTTAGCTTTCTAATATGAATTATCTATTACCCCTGGTAGAAATACGTGGTTAATTTAACTTGGACTTACTTTGGTATTCCACAAACAAGTTGATTGCCATCATTTCTGTTGACGAGGATGTATCATATTCTAAAGGTACATAGGAGTGATGAAGTTCTTACTGCAGTACCCGGCTAAAAAAGTCTTTTGGACTTTTTATATATATATATATATATATATATATATATATATATATATATATATATATATATATATATATATATATATATATATATATATATACTGAAAAGGGGGTTGTCGCCTGGGACGCAGTGTTTGCTGACTTTTGTCCATTGTACGCTACTCCGATAATTATAGCTACGTAAGGTAGCTATACTGAATCTGCGCGTAGAAGGCGAGAAACATGGAAAATTCAAATAAAGTAAATTCACCCAGTTGCTATAATTTAGTAAATTCAAATTAAGTAGATGAATACAGCAGGCTGTAATCGTATAATTTCGGTTTAGTTATTTTAAATTCCCGGTATCCGTCAATGTAAAGGATATTAATTTCGTCACTTTGTTACCCGTCTTCAGCTAGTTTGGCACTATTAGTAATCCGAAACCACAATAAATTACCAATCATGTTATTCCTTGATAAGCAGTTGGGTTAGGCACCAAGAATCGGGTGTGGATTATTTTCGTGTTATAACTGTTAGACTAACGTATAGTGAGCGGATTTTTGCATTGGTGATCGAATAAACAAGAAAGGGTAACAAGATAAAAAACGCTTTTCCTGAAAAAACGAATTGCAGCTCTGAAGAAGTTGGTCTATCACTAGGGTTGCTAATTGACGTACTTCAGTTTCATCGACAGCATTCTTCTCGTACTTTCTCATAAAATAACCGGCTGGTCAGATTCCCTCTCCCCTTTACAAGTACAAGGAACTGGTCCAGAGAGGCATCTAGTTACAAGTAAAGAGCAAGAATTACTTGTAACTGATCACACTTCTGTGCCAATGTTGCAAGGAGACCCCTCAGTGTCTATGAAGGTCAGATACGTCTTCGGTTATTGCATCATGGAAATGTTTCATTTGCCTTTTATCTTTTCCCATTAATGGTTAAATTTTCCGTCCTTTATCAGTCAGTTTACGGCCTAATATTCTCTCTCTCTCTCTCTCTCTCTCTCTCTCTCTCTCTCTCTCTCTCTCTCTCTCTCTCTCTCTCTCTCTCTAACATTATTCTTTTCGGTTTGGATTTTTGTAAATTGACAAAAGATGTGTATTTAAAATTAGTGTCATAGCAAGCTTTCAAACTATTATTGTCATTAATGTGCATACAGGTTCTCAAGCCAGCGCATGCATATATTAGACGTATGTATGTGTAATTATTAGCAATAAAAGAAACCCTTGCAAGCAGTCACGGAAGCTTGAAAAAACGGATCTAAGAAATCTTTAATGTATTCTCAGTTTGTCCAATTAACTTTCAGTTTCTCATAATTTTTGGTAATTAGCTAAAGCCTTTGTCATAAACTTTCCTTTGGACGACTTCGTGCTAAGACCCAGCAAGAAGAAAGGGCTGTCATTAGAAAATAGTCTCAACGATCATTGGGTGTTGGTGGCGTCATCCTAGTGACGAAGATAAACAAACCATCTGGACGTGATCTTCCCATTCCCCAGCTGCTTTCTTTACCTTCCCATTTGTACGCCTTGACACCCAGCACAACATTTGTGGGTGACACGACCATTCTGAGCTTGTCTGATTTCTCCTAAAATATTTGTCTTTATCATTTTGCTGTTTTAAGGAAAATCCGAATGGTTAGGGAAGATGGGCCTCGTGGAGCGCAAAAATAATTTTGCGCATATAATAATTCATTTTTGTCCCTATTCTTTATTAACAGAAGATCAGAACTATTTACCCTTCAGAATGGCTTGTTAGAATTATTCACGAATATACCGCTTTATGAAAGTATTAAAATACTTTTAAATGACATTTGTGCTTGAGAGTGCAAGGACGACTGTCTCCCCGGTATACCGCGGTTCTCAGTACGTAGCCAACTTTCTCCTCCATCTTTTAAAGTTTTTCGTGCAGAATTTCTGAATTTTGTTATTGCTTTGCTGGGAATGTTTGCTGCGCCATTGCAAGATATGTGCAACTTCCGTTTACTGGTACTCCTTCACCCAGTTTTTAGCTTAGTCATACGCTTTTCAATGCACGTTCTTTTATGAAATATGGCGCCGTTACTATTACTACTACTACGATATACTGTAATACATACCTATTCGCTTCTTATTTGAATTTTGACCGTAAAAATAAATGTTTATTCCCGTTTTTATCGCAAAATCAAGCTAACTAGAGCCCGAAGAATCATTCTTTCATTCGGTGGTTACAGGAGCATTGCTAGCATGGAGTGTCAGATTTCACTACTGATAAACAGTTACCAGATTATGTTCTGACGAAGTAGTGCTCGGAGATCGAATTACATGTACTCTGTTGGTGCATTTCTCTCTCTCTCTCTCTCTCTCTCTCTCTCTCTCTCTCTCTCTCTCTCTCTCTCTCAAGCGTTAGGCAAGTTAATACTAATAAGTAATTAACATGCCATTACTGTTAACAGATAAAGGTAAAATAATAATAGTGTGTGAGAGATGGAAATGTTTAGCACCAATTTTACACACGATTTTTATACTTTCAAATATTAAGCTACAAATAACCCTTGAATATCGGATTCACAATAACTTGGGTATAACTTAAAACCAAGAGAATTATGTAATATTGTTCTGATCCTACATGTGCTTATATATATATATATATATATATATATATATATATATATATATATATATATATATATATATATACTATATATATATATATATATATATACACACACATAGTCCATGGGTCACTAACTTGAGTATTCTTCCGTATGTGTGTGTGTGTGTGTGTGTGTGTGTGTGTGTGTGTATATATATATATATATATATATATATATATATATATATATATATATATATATATATATATATATATATATATATATATATATATATATATATATATATTATATATATATATATATATATATATATATATATATATATATATATATATATATATATATCTCGCCTCCAACGCCGCGTTACGTAAAGAGCCTCTGTGAAATTCTGCTTTCGATGTCTTTCTGTGCCTTGTCTCCCACTCAGCTTCTGCAATATATTAATTTATGTGTGTGTACAATAATACATAGATTCTAGGGCTATTTTTGACAACCTTTTTACAATATATTGAGAAACCTGCGTCAACCTATGAATACTCTTGATCTGATGAGCATCATTCTTCAATGTCACATTTTATTTCTACATTTATCTGGGTTTTATGTATTTTATTAGTGCTTGTTAATGCTAATGATATTCCTCCATTGATAAATCAAAAATAACTAATTGGATGACATTAGTAAGAAAAATCGTTCTTAGCATCGTGATGATGTGTCATTCTTTTGGTGTCGTGAGGTGCCTTTCCCCGTTTCTCTGAAAAATGTATTCCAGCGTCATGGAAATGTGTGGCTGCATAAAAAAATTCACAGTATTCATTTTCGTCTTGGGTTGTGGTTATGTTGATGTCGGATGCCGAGGATTTCCGGTTCCGCAGTAATATCTGCGAGAAGGGCTCGTTTCGTTTCTTAGCAAACACTTTTCTCCGTCTAAATGTACAGTTGACTTCCACATAGTTTTTCTTGGAATCCTCTTTAGCGATAGATTCTTTGACTTTTCATGTTTGGTATCAAGAAGGTTTAAGCTTGGCTTCTCTTAGTTCTTGTGAGTTTGTATGCGTGGATGTATACTGGTGAGCATCATTTTGTCTGTGTACGTTGAGTTAAAAATTGTAATCAAGTCTGTGTTCGAATACGCAGTTTTTTTTATTATTCTTGGTACCGTTTTAATGTCTGCAGTTCATTTCCCAATCGTTAGCCTCATTGAGATTTGCAACAGTAATTAATATTACTGTATGCTGTCCGAGGAATGTGCTAAAGTCAAACCTTGAGTTGTCACTTCTTTTAGCTGATGTTTTTCAAAGAAAAATTCGCGATGATGATCGGGCTGAAGTTTTCTTACTGTAATCCCATTAGTCTCAATTATGAAAACATTCTGTACACTTTAGATTTCAATTCATATTTTATACACACATTTAAAAGCACCCCGGCTATGACTGTTTGTATTTAGTGGTTGTTAATCAGTCCCTCGTTACGTAAATTTGGCTGTCGTAGACCAGGATGTCTCTGCTTACACACCTCGTAGTAAATCACTTGGTTTTTCAGGTTGAACTTGGGTGCATACCTGGAAGACAGGGGGGACTTGTATTGCACCAGATTTTATGAAATCAGTAGTAGAATTAGGATAACCAGAAGTTAGCATAGTCATGCATAGTGTATACTTTTTGCATTTAATATTTTTAACAATATTGAAATTCAAAATTCGTTTGTTTTGTTTATTGGGAGGCATGCTATAGCTACATTAAGTTAGTAGGTTTGATTTAAATATTCTTCGAAATTATAACAGACTCCTTATACAAATGCTGTTTAGGCTTCCCATTACTTGCTGTCGGGAATGCATGTTGGCCGTCAACGTGTGGCTTTGCTCTAATAAAATGTTTATTTTGGGGCTAAAAGACCAGACATTTGAATAAAAATAAATATATGATATTGCTCTAAATGCCTCTGTGGTCATTGAAATAAATTTCTCTGGCTCCATTGCAAAGTATAGGGTGAAGGAACATGCCTTGAAATCTAAGTGGAATCCTTTAAACAACATTGTTTTAGTAAACGTCAGGTTATCGTTGGATTATTTGTTAAGTGTATCATGATCGGAAATATATTTCTTTTAAGCAATGTAAAAATTAATTTTAGTCGCTTTACAGTATGTGATATCCATGCACATAATCGTTAACATCCATTATTATATTCGTCGTTTGATTCCACAGTTGGGGCCATACATCATCCATTGGTAGTCGTGAATGTTGCCTTTCCACGTTGTAAAACAGCGCGAGCGAGAGCTCTTTGAATTTTTGTGTTAGCAGCTGGTTCGAGAGAGAGAGAGGGAGGGAGGGAGGAAGGTCACCCTTGGCAGAAGAGAACGTCTTAGGTGTGTCTACAAATGTCAGAGGTCCGATTCCCACGCCTTCCTTTTGTTTTGAGGTCCTCTTCGGGTTCTTCTCTGCATGCTATGATGAGGCTGATGACCAAGAGTTCCTCTCGTCCTGCGAAAGATGTGGTGTGACCAGTTTTTTCTTTCTTCTTTTTCTGAGCATTGAGTAACATTTCTAATTTCGTATGCAGCGCAGGCCTCAGCGTGACCTTTTCCGCCTGTTCGTAAACTGCAACGGGTGTGTTGCCTCGATTGCCTCAACAAGGAATGGCGAACACCTCTGTTGAAGTACTGACGGAGTCGTGTACGGCACTCGCCTATCCGATCACACCACAAGACTAGTTTCTAGAGCATATGAAATTCTGTCTTTCTGGAACGTATTTGAGTTGGCCAACAACGAACTAATGGATCTTGTTTGACCTCATTTCAGAGATACAGTGCCAAATGCAACTTCACTGTTGCTTAGTTCAGGTGTTATAAAGTATGACTGGGGTGTGAACGGTAGGTTTGGTTTACCCCTTAGAACATTACGTAGTTTGAGTATTTTTACTTTGTTTCACTATGATCTGCAATACTAAGGGTTTTATTTGCTGTGACTAATATCTCATTGGTGCATAGATATATGTTTAATGATAAGATTACAAAACAACGTGAATTATGGTTTCATGTCGCAATATATACAGTCACAAGTTTGATTACTTTGGCGAGGCCATGTCTTATCGGGCTTAGGGCCTGCTGGAGCCATCAACATACCTTTGGGCTGCTGTTACCTCACTCCATGCCAGACCATGTCTGACCCTGCCTTCATTCCCCCCACCCCCTCCCCCCCATTACACTGCACGTTCAGCTGCGACAAGGTACAGCAACTTGCCATCCGTTCCCACAAAGGAGCTTCGCTGGGTGGCTTACTCCGGTAGTGTTTTTTTTTCTTGGGCGTTATTTTTTATTATTATTATTATTATTATTAATGAAATAAACTCACACAAAACTTCAAACGAACATGATCTTGCCTGGAATGTAGGTGAAACTGTAGCCTACGTGTTTTAATTGATTGCTTATTAACTATATAAATAAATAAAAGCTGGTCCCTCAAGCAAGGGACCTTAAACAGAGAACTGTCAGAATTTCAAAATGCAGGGCTATATAAAACAGCCCAAGGTTAGATAACAGCGGTATACGACCACCAATGGGCATCGAGCTACTCGAGTATGAGTTCTGCGATGACCCAGCTACCACAAAACTGAACAGAAGCTCCGATAATTTAAGCAGGATGATAATGAAAAAGAGATGTTTAACGCTCCCCAGCTACCTACTGTTTGTCACTTGTAACTATAGTATCGAAATTAAAGATTATGTCCCTTAGTTTTTTTAAGTATGAGTCATTTTTGCGGTCACTGCGGCCTTAAATTTGTAGGAAACGAATTGACAATGATACGTATTTTTAAACAATTTTCTGTTTTTGTAGCAGGTGGGTAGGTCGAAAGAAGGTTACTAGTGGGTAAATGTTGGAGAAGGGAGCGAAGAGTAGCTTCGGATTGAACTGGAAAGAGGCTCCCTCTCAGGAGAAAGGTCAAGACGTCATGTTTTCATATTTTGTTTATGACAGCACTTAACAGTTCTTGTTACTGCCCTGAAATTTTGATTTGGCTTTGCATTTCTAAATTCCTCCAAAGTAATGTGTTTGTACATTTAGCTATGCGAGACAGATTAGCAAGTACAACAAAGAATAAGTTTTAACTTCCCCCCTGACTTCTTTGTGTTTGTTTACATTCTGAAGGGGATATGGCTACTGTTAGGGAGACAATTTGATGCATCTCCCGTCCAATAGAATAGGACTATTTGGTACATCTCCCGTCCCACAGAATACAGTTCCATTTCCCGAGAACGGATGTTTGCCACTTTAAAGGTTATTTTATGCAACGGCACATTTTATTTGTAGTCAACACATTTAAGTCGAATCCATGAAATATTCTAGCTTGTAGACAGACGTTTGTGCATTGTCATAAATTGTTTTTTAGAGATTATTTTTAAATATCCAAAAGTTTAAGAGTATTCGTGGCCCATTTACCGCATGTGTTCAAGCCCTGACCCACCCAAGTGAAAGTGGACTGCTGGGTGGTTCTGTTGACGGGCAAAGATAAAAAAATAAAAATAATAATATTTACGTGGCAAGTTAGGATGCCCTAACCTCATTTGATTTATGGTGTATATATTTTAGCAGTTTCGTTCTGGGAATAATTATATTTATACCCCAAGGAACATGAAATTGGGCATTCAAATTAGAGTTAATTTCGTTCGCTTAGCGTTGTGTTGATTTAGTGTCTACTAAATTGTTTTTTTTGTGTTTATTTCATTAATTATCATTAGTATGGTCAGCGAAGCCATTTATGTAGAAACTGTCTCTTGAACGATTTCTTTTCGAGATAACTCTCTCCTTAAATACGAGTTGCCGTGCTGTCAGTCATCTCTGTTGCATGTGAAACTGCATTTTTTATAGATGTTGTTCATGAGTAGTTTTAGCTCGATGATGCCTTTTGAATATTTGCTGTTTTATCATATCCCTTTTAAGCTGTTCATAACATAAGAATGAGCAATTGTTGCCGGCTGTATATTGCTGTCTTAGAAAGTCAAACGCTATATCGCCAAATTAGTTAGATTTTTTCTTATTACGGCGCACCTTTACTGAGAGAGAGAGAGAGAGAGAGAGAGAGAGAGAGAGAGAGAGAGAGAGAGAGAGAGAGAACTCCGTATTGGCATTTTATACAATTACGGGTGGTTACGGTCATAAGTTATAATGAAGATAGATATCGTATCAATTAAGCCTGTGAAAGATTCGGTATGTGATTTGATAGAAGCAGGTGGCAGGTGGATGATGATAAAGAATATATTGTGCTTTTTTTATACCCAGTCTGCATAGTAAGGCGAATTTGCCTTGCGTGTCTGTATGAATCGAGATATAATGAGATCCATTGTCTACAAAGATTGGTTTTCTTTTTTTGTATATTTCCTTGTGTATTAGAAGTCTCTCTTCAGGTTTCTAGGTACCTTGATGATATTTCTTACTTCTGAGAACATTTTAAATTGAGTGATTGCTGCATTAAAGATAAATGCATGGTTTTTGGTATCTGGTGATTGGCTGTTATTTTTAAAAGCATTTCTCTCTCAGAAAGTAATTAGCGTTCCGTGCTGGTTTTGTATAACATAAATTTATTACTGATAAATCATTTCACTAAAAAAATTTTAAAATTTTTTCAGTAAAAATTTGTGATACTCCATAAAGTTGCCTTTGATATATGCCCACTGTGATGTAATAATAAATCTTACGTATGCGACTTTTAGTACTCGTTTATTCCTTCAAAAAAAATTTATTTCTATGGTTGAGTGGTTGCCTTAGTTACTTAATGATTGGGATAGTATTGGTTGGTTGCTCCTTAACCCAATACTGATTTCTAAGGGGGCAGGGTAAACGAACAGAGGAGACCGCCGAGAGGTATTCACACACATCTAAGGAAAATGCAGTTTTTAAAAAAAAAATTTTAAAGGCCGAATTACCTTTTAGTTCCCGATCTCTGTTCAATTCCTAGTTACCTAATCAAAGTATATACAAAGGTCTGAACATGCCTCCTTTATTTTTACCCATTTTCTTTTGGCCCTCATCATTAACGATAATATTGGAAATTTAGTGCCGATTCTTTCTGTTGCTAAATTTAAAGGACAACTAGACTGTTGTACTTATTTAATGAGTCTTCATTTGACCAAAGTTATACAAGACGCAAGATATTAGCAGAAAAACTGACCGGATGTGGCCTTCAAATATGTCTTACATGAAATTAAAATAATTGAATGTATGTGTTAGTATCACAGAACCGCTGGAGGCACAATGGGAAGGCGTGATGTCTATGACTGGGTTTTCAAATGGCAGGTTTTTATAATTCTGAAAAGTTCTTAATACCTCATAATTGTTGGAATTCTTTTTCACGGGGAATTTCATTTTATAATATTAGAAACGCTAAATCATGCTGTATAAAGGTGCCTTGTTGTAAAGTCTTGTAAAGAATTGGTTATATTAATTTCACGTTAAGTAAGAGGTAAACAACACACTTGTAACGTTAGAACATGACATTTCAACACGGTCCAGTGACCTTGGTGTAGTGTGCAATAAAGTGAAAACTGGCATAAAAACGTACCAGAACATGTTCTTAATTAAATGATGACCTCCGGGCCCTAGGGTTATTTTTGTTGTTGGAGGGTTGGACGTAATTAGTGGGATTGTTTTATTGTTGCGTTGCGGGAAAACTTGCGTCCTTCCCATATTTACGATTTTCGTCCTCAGTTTCCTCAGAAATCAAGGAATATCCGCATGACTACCAACAGGAAATGATAAATTTGTATTTTAATTTCACACTTGATTACTTCTGGTGCAAGCATTTATGATTACTTGAAATTAGGAAGGAAAACTTGTTCCTCCAGGATCATATAAAAATATAGTCCTTGCATTCTTATTGTAGCTTCAAAAATCAATTTATACGTGTCACTGATTTCTGTTTTTCTCTCTTCCAATAGGACCTACCACAAGGACTCGTACATGGCCCATCGGCGAGACTGGAAGACAGGTTTCGAAGGACGGTATCGGAGGACAATCTCTCCTTCAGCAGCAAATCGCAATCTTCTCTACAACAGAGATGACAATACGAACAACAATCAGAGCAATGCTTCGAATAATAACAATAATATCAACAACTCTTCCTCTTCCGCCACATCTACGAGTCCTCTACCGCTGCCACCACAAGAACAGCAAGAAAGGAGGAATTCTTCAACGCCACCTGGAGGGGGAACTGTCCATAGGAATCACTCCTCATCCAACTTAGTGCAAACCAATAACTCTAAGAATGCCAATGACTACGACAGCAGTGTTAATAATAACGGTAAGAACAGTAAATAAACGCGATCATTTTAAATCCTATATATATATATATATATATATATATATATATATATATATATATATATATATATATATATATATATATATATATATATATATATATATATACATACAATATTTAAAGTTCGTCACTTTTCAATAGCTGGTTTGGCGCAATCACGTCAGTTTAAGTGGAGTAAGTTGTACGAGAGGAAATGGGTGAGATACGATATTAAAATTAAAATTAATAGCCCCCTTTCATGCTGTCACTGCCTTTGTGAAGCAAGTTTATTTGGAAATATTAATGAATTAGTCCAGTTTGAAAATAGTTAGGTGCGGTGTTAACCTATTTGTAGACGATTTTTTTAAAGTTCCTTTTCAAATTATATGTTTTGTATTCTATTGTATATTGACATATAATAATATAAAAAAACCTAACTGAAAATTATCTATCGTCTTGTTTTTTAAGTTTTTCATCATAGTATTTTACATCATGTTAGAGGATGAACTGTAAAAGCATGTTAAAGTTATTTTATTTTATTTATTTTGAATTTGATCGTGTTTGTGTGATATCACCGATTCTCGTTAACGCAGAATTCAGTTTGTTACTGGAAGTTGTCGTTGATTTTATGACAGTAATAACGCTTTATTTAAATGTTCATGTTAGGATACTATACTAAGAAACGTGAATATCCTACGTCTTTCATGTACAGAACTGTTTAATGTGCTCGCATATTTTGTCACGAATATAATCGTATATTTCTCATCGGGAACGCATTTTGGAGTTTTATAGACATGTTAACATATTCTAAGGGAAATTCGTCAGACGTGCAGTACAGATTGTGACATAATTTGTTATGAACATGATTACTCGGTTTGCTGTCAATAGTGGAAGGTTGTAGCAATCTGTACAATACTGATTATTTTCAGAGCCGTTACGAGAAAGAAAATCGCTGCCTATGAAGACAGACTACGTTTGTCCCGTCATATGGTGTCCGTGGTCGAGTAGAAAATGTCGTTTGTTCATGTCCCTAAGTTTCAGCTTGTTCATTGGAGCTAATTTTTCTCGTCTGCTTTATGTATTTATGGTCTTGGTCACTTCTGGTTTTATTTCATGTAAATTTATACTCCCATCATTTTGTCACTTTTTATTTTTACAAAGTAATTAATTCATTAGGAATTCCTAAAGGTGGTTGTGATTATCGTTATCTATCTTGTGCAAATTAATGTTAAATGTGATTTTTTTTTTTTTTTTTTTTTTTTTTGCGCCAGCGAATAAAGCCATTTTCATCGTATACTTTATGGCATGGTCCATGCTGTTTTTATTGTGTCCCATTGTTATACAAGTGACAACTGCCGTCTGTTAGATAATAATTGTATTCCCATCCGTTTTTCTCCTTGTCTTATAAAGTTACGTCTGGCGCACGTATGGATGTCATTGGCACTAGTCCTGTCGTCAGCTACAGAGACGTAATGCAATTGCTAGTCTCCATTTTCACCTTCATAATTCATACATTAGCATAAGGGATGGTTCATCCCTTTATACTAGAGGGTGGCTGAATTGATATCGCTAGTTAATATTATTTCAGGCGCGGATAAGGTACGCAATTGAAACTGCTTTGTGCCAGTTCTCGTTTAAGGAATCAAATATCTCGTGAGTGGAATGCTGTTGGCGTATTAACCAGAAACTGTGAAATCTCGTACGTTCAGTTGACGAGTATTTTTCTCCTTAGATTATATGAGCTTTTAGGGGTATTAAAAGAGCTGATGAATAGTTTTGTGCTAAATACCAAGTTCCTCAGTGCCTCACTGTCAAATGATTTATTTGTCTAGATGCTTACGAATCATGAAGTGGATATCGAGAATTTCATGAATGTCAGTGTATACTAACCTTGTTTTGCTTGGATTTGTTATCTGTTATATTGATTTCAGATTCTTTATAGGAAAAAAAGTACATGTATTTAATTTAATTTAGCTTGTTAAGGGGAACTGAAAACAGACATTAAAGAAAGTGAGGTCGTGGATGATTTGCCATTATTTAAAATACTCGGAAGTTGTTAAAAAGAAAAGGTTAACACAACATTTGGTTTGACGAGGACGTTTTCTACATAAAATTGAGAATTTCCCCGTGGCAACTAGGTTGACTGCCTGCAGGTGTTAGCTGCAAAATACTTAAATAATAGCCTTGCATAGATGGTTTCATAATTGAGTGTTGACTTCGTAGAATTAAAGCCATCCTACTTTTCTTTCGTGAACCAAAAATTTTGAAAAATCGAAAAATTATTGCTTTTATTTCGTTTTTCATACATGACTACTAAGCTCTTAGACCCCGGCATGCAGGCCCACTGCCAACATCCCTTGCCCGCATGATGATGTTGAAGCTAGGTACCACCAGCACAAACAGCAACATTAAGATGTGGTCTGACGATGATAAAAACAAAAGATTAATTACGCTATACTGTAAGAGCAGTGAGGAAAGGAACAAAAAGTGGTTTCTCCTTACATCCGCCAAGGCTGGCTATCCACCTCCCGTTTGCTTTGTTTGGAGCTGTTGTTAAACAAGCCATAAAGCGTGGTTCCCATCTCTCCTTGAGCTAATGCAGGGGATAACGCGAGTATATCACACACGAATGGATAAATCTTTCTAAATCACTAAGTTATGAGATACAATAATGGTAATTTGCAATTGGTTGTGGTCGCAGAATATCATTAATTCAACGAACTTTGACTTTATCTGTAGCAAGAAACTTAAAGGAAACTTGAAATTGTAGACTAATTTAAGACAAGAGAGTCTTGCTTACACTTTGTAATAAATTATTTCTATCCCGTCATCAATTTTTTGTGTCATTTTTGTGTTATAATGTAGAGTAGTAGTGTGCTAATTTGGTGTGCACTTATAAGTATGGTAATTGGTCACAAATATTTTTGTTTGAAGAATTGAAAAATGAGGAAGGGTTGGTCATCACTGTGGTGAAAACTCATTGTCACTCAGTGGTGCTTTTTTTTTCTTTCACCGCGAAGGACTATGGTCTCGAGTCTGATGCCTTAAGAGAAAATATGCGCGTTTTCGGGTTATTCTGAAGTAGCAGTGAGGTGTTTTTTCTTTTAACGTTTGCAAGTTTCGGTATTTCTTTATTTTTTAGCTTAATGATTAAATGATATAATCCATATAATTTCGTCTTTAGAACATCAAGACCTAAATCATTCCGTGTTCATACCTACGGATGAACTTGATTTTTTATTTCTGAACGTTTTTTTTTCAGTTTTAATCAGAAACAAGGGTGATATAGTTGAACTATTATTTCAGATAGTTATATCTTATTATTCATAACTTACTTGACACACACACACACACTCACTTTTCCAAATTTAGAAGTGAGACTTTGCTGTATCGTTATGCATCAAGTATTATTTAATTTGAACTCTTAATTATGTCATGATGAGGACGAGTTTTTAATGACTGGCCTGTTTTTAAATAATACTTGGTCAGTCGGCAAGAACAGTTTTTAATGTTGCTTCAATTGAGAACATACAGTTGCCCCTTTAACTGTAATTTTGTTGGTAAACCCTTATTACCAGGTAGAGATCTCAGCGGAATAAGTATGATGCATGCTTTGGTTTACCAGTTCCAGGGGAGAGTGGAATTTAAATAAAATTAAAGTTTTAGGTTTGATTTTAGTAAAGTTGCCACCCAGCGTGTCTGTATATAAATAATAGTCGTAATTCTCAATGTGAGAAACTATATTTTTATGTATTTTTTTTACGATGACATAGCAACTGGTATGGTGATCCTAGTTTATATTAATAAATTACACCTTTATTTCTAACCTGACGTATTTAAAGTGAATTAAGTTTTCCTTGGCATGTTTTAATAATGGTATTAATTACCAGTTTTTCCTTTTTGTAGTTTCAGTGCTATTTTATAATATTGTTTTTGGTTTCCTTTCAAGGTTGGACTTGTCATGGCCATACAACCTCAACGACAGTCAACTTCACAGCGGAAGAGCTACGGGCGTTTAAAGCCCGCAGGGCGCACGCTCATATCCAGGATGCTGGTTCCCTCCCGTTGGAGAAAGATGGTGGTGGGCGGCCCCTCCATACATCACAGTCTTCACCGGCTTTATCATCTGCTTTACGTTCGGCAGCCAGTGATGGTTCTACTACGTCTTTAGCAAGTGGTGGTGGTGGTTCGTCGCTTTCCTCTGGTCACAGTGGTTCGGCGTCTCCCACGAAACTTAGTCCAGCTTCTTCGTTGAGGGCATCTGTCGATTCCCTTCATCGACCTTCCTCTTCCACATCCACTATCACCTCACATTCCCCTCGACCCATCACCAGAGCCACCAGTTTAGCAGATCCCCTACATCCTCCAGATGATTTGTCTGTGGCGCGGTCAAACAGTATGTCACAAGAGGCCATCCATTTTACCAGCACTGCCAGTATCAATGAGTCTCTTTCTCGCATTTCGGCCATTAATGACTCCTTGAGTCGGTCAACCAGTATGGCAGATTCGCTCTGTCGCTCCACGAGTGTCACAGAGGCGCCTTCTGTCGCGCCAGCGGGCCCGCAAATCCACGCCCATAACGCTAGTGAGACCGCTTCCCCCTCCTCCTCTTCCCCTCCACACCAGTCTAGTCCATCGTCAGCTCCTGCTGCCTCCACGGTGCCTACTGCGCCTGCTTCACCAACATCGCCTGTGCCCCACGACGGGCCCATCACAGCTCATCCCGCAACAGTCACAGAGGAAGTGTCCCCTGCCCCTCCCCCTCCGCTCACCATCTCTAATAAATCCTTAACGACAAAATCACCGCCTTCACCCAAATCTCCCCTCGCCAGCAAGTCCCTCACCCCTGTTTCTCCCCTCTCGCCTAAGTCCCCTTTCTCTTCCAAATCTCCAGTGTCGTCATCCACGTCGCCAGTGTTGTCCCCAACTTCCTCCAAAATGTGTGCATTCCCTAGTGTAAGTAATTGTAATAATAGTAGTGTTAGTAATAATTCGTCACCTACATCTCTAGCGGTCACGTCGAGCCTAGACACCACCACTACGGCAACCACCACACTTTCTTACCCAATCACCTCGCCCTCCATGTCCCCGGCGACTTTACCCGTGGATCACAGTATCATCGTCTTGAGTTATGGCAGAACGAGATACCAAGAGGAGATAGATTGTGACCAGCTCTCCAAGGACTACGGGCCGCAGCTCACCGTCGATTCCAAACTCCTCGCCTTACTGGGTAAGTAGGCAGTCAAAGCTGAGTTCACTAAATCTTCATTCGTTGGCATAATGTCCTCTTCTGTTTTGTGTAATTTTAATTTGTAATTCTGCAGAATGATGTATTCCTTACCACATGTAGACACATGTTTTAGGGTGGTAGGGGTGTGGAATATTTGAACCATCATAATTTGCTTGGTACTTGGTTGACAAAGGTTTTTTTTTTTTGTTATTTCTTATTACTTAAGAATTAAACCGTCATCATCATTCAAGTCTCTGCCATTGGATTCATATAGATTTCTGTTAAAAAAAATATGTAGACCAGGAAATTATTATTATATTTTTTCCAGTGACGGAAAAAATCAAACCATGAACTGAGGCATTTGTATGCTGCTCGACAAAAGCGTTTACCTCAAGTTTGAACTAATCTAATTGCAGTTCTACAGTACATGACTAAGAAACAAATTCATAACTAATTTGATTTTCCTTTAGATAATTTGAGATGCGTAATAATGTTATAATTTTACATTAGTTTCTACTGTGATTTGTAATTAGATGATAGAGATATGCAGTTATTATAGCTATTTTACTCACGACTAATAGGCTACCTGGGAAATTAGTAAAAAAAAAAAAAAAACAGATGGGGTTTTGCATAGGGAATATCTCCGTTGCGTTAACTGAAAGACTAATCTTTGATTATTTTGGGGTATGTTACAGGGGAGTGAACCCCCCCCCCCCCGCCCAGGTCAGGGCACGGCGCCCTAAGGAAGGAAGGTTAGGCCTGGTTAGGTTAGGACATGGTATTCAAGGAAAGGTTAGGATCTCTCATTCCGACCACGGTCTCCTTTGTTTTGTAGATTTTTTTTCACTAAGCATTACAGCCAGTTATGCTGTTATAAAAAGTAATGTAGTATGTTATTTATTTCACCGTTATGTTTAAAGACCCATAATGTAACTATACTACAATAACACGGTATACCTTGAAGTATGGACGATGGACCATTTTCTGTAGTGGCTCAAAGTGCAACAGAAAACGGCAACTTTGTACGATCGGTTAGTCAAACTGAAAATGGGAACTTCTTTCGGGCAATATTCTCAAAAATTACCCTTGGTGGAAATGGTGAACTATTATAAACGGTGGAGAGTGGAAGTTAACTGTAGATAATGTTTATTTTATTTGAAGTTGAGGGATTAAATTTTGTAGGAAATTCATACATTAGTTATTTTTTCTAGGTTAGTTAATGGCAGTCGTAAATTTTTCTGGCATAAACTTTTAATTATTTTAGAACAGAATTTCGCGAATGAAACATACTTTGTGAACCTCTTCCAACAATCCTAGTTCATGTACTGTACATCAAATCCGGGTTCTTAACCAATCACGGATTCATAAACGTGTTAAGAGCACAGGATGCATGATCAAACAAGGATGCACGTGCAGTTTGGCTTAAACCTGTATTGAGATGGAGAATTGGTTATTTCTATATATTAATACACGTTATTTCTGTTGATGTTTTGAACTCACACGGAAATGAACTTGAGAAATAGAGTGGTTTCCCCGTACTGTTTTACTGTAAGATGCTAATGGGTTATTTAAAATAACAATGTGTATATATGTGTGTGTGTGTATTATCAAGTCCATGTCAGAAGGTGAGTGAAAACTGGGACTTTGAACAAGTACTTTCGTAGTTTATTCTACATTTTCAAGTAATAAACTACGAAAGTTTTGTTCAAAGTCCCGGTTTTCACTCACCTTCTGACGTGGACTATAACATTCTCAAGCACGCGTCCCTCGTGCATTGATATTGATATTTATATATATATATATATATATATATATATATATATATATATTGAAGACTAACGGCAGATCAAACAATGGTCAGAGTGAATAAAATTGAAGTTGCATACTATCTAGATTATATATTAGGTCCAGTACGATCTATATTCCTGTACTTGGTAAGACTGACGCGACATTTTGTCGATTTGGGATTAAGTTTTAAGATTAGTTTTCAGAGTTAGAAATGATAACATGAGGACAATTACGGAAGTTCCATATGTAGACGAGACAATGATGAGAGAGAGATGGAGATGACTTGGACATGTCCCTCACATAACCCTTGGGAAAATAGTAGGTGATAGATAGCGTCAGTTCCTGCATCAAGAGAGTTGTTGAGATCCAGCCATACTTGGGAGGTTTTGTAGTGACAGTTATCCAAAGAATGTGACGAAATTGAGAGAAATATTTTAGATATTAGTTATTGTGGCTGTTACGAATAAATAAATATCGGAGAAAAGCTACCAGTGTGTGTGTGTATACAGTATATATATACACACACACACACACACACACACACACACACATATATATATATATATATATATATATATATATATATATATATATATATATATAGTTTTTGTTTTGCGGAAGTGTTTTAAATCAAGTGATAGCAGCATTCTAAAGTATCGGTGAGGCGGTTTTTGCGATATATTTATTTTTCTTTCCAAATTCATACTAAACTTATCTGGCTCGTACTTTTCACCTGACGTTTTAAATTCCGTTACTTCCTGGATATGCCTCAGATAATTAAGGAGTGGGGTTCGTTAATGACCAAGCCTAAATAAGCTTCGTTGGTTTTCTTGGACGGGAAGAGTGCTGGCCTCCAACTTCAAAGACTTGTCCATGATAATGCAGAGGTTGGATGCTTTACCAGGTTAACTTGTTTTCGCCTTCTTGCCATGATAGACAGTTTGATTCTTGCCATGATAGACAGTTTGATTCTTGCCATGATAGACAGTTTGATTAATGCCGTTAAGAGTAAAGGTATCATATATAGTATTTATTTGATGTTTTAAAAGTCATTTAAGGTTTTTCTGTGCCAACATAACAGATTTCCCGGATTACGATACGTGGGTCTCTCTCTCCTCTATTTCCTTGATAAAGTAGTATTTTTAGAATGATCTTGGTTCATTGTAAAGCCTGTTAAGTTTCATGAAGTGTTAAATCTATTTAGAGGCAAGTTATTCAGTTATTCCAGGAACGCTCTGGTATGCAGCGGTAAGGTATCACTGTTTCCTTAGAGCCATAATGGATCTATAACTAGATTTAAAGGTGGTAGGAATGTTGGAAATTTTTTTTAATGTATTGCTGTTTTGTTGATTTTCAGTTAGTTGCAGTAAGACCAACGTTACCTATATTTTTTTTAATATAACAAATATATTTAAAACAGAAAGGCCCATGAATATATTTCTCTTGTCATTTATGAGAGACTGCTTGGAATCTTTCCTTGAATTTATACAAATTCCGAAGTGTTTATCGAAGTGTAAAATTTTCTATTCATTGCCGTATGCTTTAAAAATATTTTATTGTGATGAATCCTTCCAAGCGAGTCCACCAGTAGGTGTTTCGGTAGAGACCAGTCCTATTTCTTGCAGTTCCAATTGTTGGTGCTGGAATGTTGTTTATCTGTCATCACTGGGAAGCCAAGCTCCAGGTCAGAAGCAGTGGCTGAGAAGGAAGTATCGAGAAGGGTAGTGATGTTAAAAAGGCAGAAGAAGCATATTCATTTATTTTCTGTTTAATTGTGGATTTTTTTCCGTTTTCATAATACACTAGACTTCTGTACATCCAATGTTCAAGTTTATCTTACAGCAAGGCCTGTAGTTATGCTGTATTTTGGCCATTCGTTTTGGCACCACGACAGGCGTACTCTCACTTTTATCAAGCTAGTTTATTGTATATGAGAAAACTAAATACTTACTGTAGGTTTGTAAATAAGTTATATGGAAGGAGAGATGGACAAGTGTTGGGTGAAGGGGTGCTCGTTAGTTTATCGATGTTTCTACATTCATTCTGATCCCACAATTTTATCCTAATAATTTTAAGGTAAGACCATGTGGTGATTAGGTGACCGTGGAGTTTAATGTTGTTGGTTCGTGGGTTTGTGTTGAATAGCTCTAAGCACTGAGAAGGTTGGCGAACCCACAAGGGTGGGATGGGAGGTGATGGGCGGGAGTTGGGGGATATTGCCAGTGGGTCCGGGTGGGCAGGTTTCACTTGATAGCCTGCCGCTGTGGTGTGTAGACAGTCAAGCGCTCTCTAGTATTCGCCATCCCCAAAGCTTGGATGTTTGATGCTTGTCTACCGAAGTGGGGGTTTCACTGCTCTTAGTGTGACAACCCTCAGCCAGCATCGGTGGATATGGCCACCTGGGTGAATAGTGTCTGTGCGTGAATGCATACGTAAGGTATGATCAGAATATTGTGGAAATTTGTGTTATTTATCAACGAATGTTTAAAGAAGCTGTAGAAAATGGTAGTGGTAGGGAACCATGCTTCGAAGATCATAGATGAAACTTGTCTAGTTTTTTACATGGTCCAAATTAAATTATAGTCTTGTGTATCTTATTAAACATTCTAATTATAACCAAACGACAAATGCCAATGATGGGAACGTGCAAGTGTGGTAATATTTTAAAGGTGACTCATTCTCAGAGTAAAACCACAAGAATGAAAACTCCATGTGCAAGAAACACAAAGCCTAGCTCTCACAAGCTAATTTTAATACGGATAAAGTTACGCTTGGGATGTAGGCTTCGGATTGTACTTCAAGTTGGAAACCATCTTGTGCTCCTTTTTTATCAAGTCTTTAAGTGCTAAAAGTTTTTTTAAGACTTTTTTGCCATTCAGTAGGTGTAATCAGAGTATTTTCTTGAGTTTACCTCTTGAACCCCGAACTTGTTCCTGAAACAGTTTGTTTCTTGAAAGGTGCCCATGTAAAGGATGCTGTACAGGTTCCGATTATTACCTGTTCTGAAGATCCTATTAAAGCATGCTCTTTTCGACTCATGCTTTCACCTTCGAAGATTCTCTTTCTCTCTCTCTCTCTCATGGAAAACGTGTCTTTTTTTTTCATAACAGTGGGAATTAGCATGTTGTGTGAAAGTGAAGCTATTGGAACTTAATTGAAAGGGGGGGGGTTCACAACTGATAAATTATTGTTGCAATTTGATTTAATAGGGCTCCCCGAACGGATTCACGTAAAACTTTATGGCAGTGTAAAATTTGCGTCTCCATATTTAAGATTATTCTTTAATCTGTTTCTTTATCCAGTTTTATACATGAATGTTAAGTATTTCACTTTTCGTTACGTAATATGCGCAATTTTTTACCGAAGCTTATTTCAGCTTATACAACGGCACAAACGATACTGTACCGGGTTGGAGAAACCAAGGTCCCCATGATTGATATGCGTTAAGGTTAAATACCTTTAGATTTATTTTTTCAGCGAACTGTTTAGCAATTTGTATTAATTACTGGTTATGTAATGTATATATGGAAGAATATTGCAAATCCACGGTTCCGTTATTGATGGGCTTTGTGTCAGTTAAGTGAAAAAGTATGGCTGCAGAGCTTCAGATAATTATTGAACAACGTCCAAGTTTGTAGTTTAAGCAGAGAATAGGATTGTTGATGTTAAGTAACATGTTAGTGAAATGTTTACTAGGTTACTTTGATAGCTCAAGAAGAGTTCTGGTCTGTTTACCATCAGAAACTTTTATTTCCTTTGGTCAGGTTAGAATGAGCAGGGATAAGTTAGACACGGATGAAAGCTCGGGAAACGTGCGAAGAGTGTACTTCCTTATGTGGTAGGCGTAATATCCTTCCGGCGGTTTGACGTAATGTTCATTGTTTTACCTGAAAGCCTTACGCATTGTGTAAATTGACGTAAATAAAAGGTGACCTCTGTTTGGATTATTGTATCCGCGTCGCATTTTTATCGCGACCTTATCAAGGGAAAAATACGCACCGAACAAAGTTAAGGTTAATGGAATAGCTAGGGAACCAACATAATTTGACTAAAATTTTGAAGGATTTGAAGGGAGCTGCAGCTGTCATGGGATTTCATAAATATCTCTTTAACGCAGTTTTAATTATTTGGTTTAAATACTTCAACAATTCTAATAGATGTCAAAGATCTCTTTTCTAGGTTCGCATGCTAAGTTTATCCATTCTAAATCTTAGGTTCTTCAACTCATGAAACATCGGGAGCAGATAACTTGCAAATTAGCTCCTATGTTGATAAATGAATTGTATGTATAGACGTAATGGAGTCCTTTTGTCTGTCATTGAATGAGAGCTAAATTTTGTTGATGTGATAAAGCCGCTTAAGAATGTATATTAATAAGCGAAGATAACGAATTCAAGAAAATGCAGGAACACGAATCTCGGCAGTCGAGTCAAAAATGTTATCTGCGATGCTTTCCGAGATATAAACCTTGTTCGGTTAAAAGTCGCCATTGTTAATGAAGTATATAAAAATCACTGCTAAATGAAGGAAAGTCAGGTTTTAAGGAATTAGTGTCTTATACAAGAAAGTTGTTCATTTCTTAACAGGAAATCTTGCAGGAGAGGGAGAAAGACGGAGGTATCATTATTTCAGATTTTGAAGGCCGAATACATCTCCATTAGTAGTGGAGTGTAATCTGAATTAATAGTTATTACGTTAGAGAATCTCCTTGGGATGAGAATATTAACGGGTTGGTTTTTTGCCATCCGCCGTTGCTTGATCTTGTCGAAGATTTCTCGACACTGAGAGGCGGGGAAAGCTAGTCAATAGGAGTAGAGAGAAAAAAGTAGTTTTTCTTATGATGAAAAAAAGGGGTTCATTATCTATTTTAGTATATCATTATATTTGCAGAATCTTTGAAATGTGCGAAAATAACCCTCACTTTATGAAGTTTTTCAAGTTTGATAAAGAAAAAACTTATATTATTGTAAGATAAACTTCCCATGTTTCTTACACACACACACACACAAATAACAACGCATGTAATCCATGGCCCTCCTCCCGAAGCTTTAATGTGATCCCATCCCCCGAATGGGATATTGAATGTTGTGAATTGCGTTGCTGTGTCATTGTAGTGAACCCTGATACCATCCGTGATTTGGACTAAATTCATACATACCAAGGTTACAGTCGTAGGTTTTTGCAGATGTTATTTATTACGTTTTTGCAGGCAAACCAAATTTCAGATCAAATTAGGGAAATTCAGTAGCAGAAAACGCTGTTACAAGCTTGTTTTTATGGCTTCTTTAGTGACGTCATCTTTGTCCAAATGTGTTGGTATTATATATACTGGAACTCAGGTCTCTCTTATTGGATCAAGGAAAAAATCTTCCTCGCAGACCGTATGCACAGAGCTTCCAGAATCCAATTTTAGTTATTGAGCTTGGATTAAAATGATTGTTGGATTAATAATAGACAAAGGCCGTTCTTTGTTCGGTAGTAACAGATATGTCGGGTTTGTTTATTTTAAGATAGTTTTCGTCCTAGCAAAACCATCCCGTATGTAGTTTTATCCTTGTTATAAATTGTAAATTCCGTATTATACTGTCCCGGCTTTGACTTATGATGTTATATCTTAACAAGCACCCGTGTATAGGACACAAATGATAATTCACTTCCAATGTAGTTCACGTAAGATTGAACAAAGTAGCAGAAAACTATCGGATTGAATGTATTAAGGATTGCAACCCTTTTAGATACACGTACGATAGGATTTGAAATAATTAAACCAGAAATACCTTCAAGTAGATTACCGTACCAATTTACAAATGCTACACATGTAGTTTTCAACAAGACTTACCTATCCACTAAATACATAACAAGCTACTTTCACTTAGGTCATAGAAACCCTTTCTTATACCCCTCCCTAAGCGCCCCCCCCCCCTCTCTCTCTAGTGAAAGCTTTGTAACGCGTACTTTTCTTTTAAACAATATCTTCAGTGGTAGTATCGAGAAAACTTTAGGAACTGTTGTTTTCACCTTGTTATTGGTATAGTTAAATGGGTTTACATTATCAAAATGTTAGTATTTCAGAGTAAAAGCAATACTAAATAATTCGTTGTGAGTCTGTACAAACCTAGCGAGTTGACTTGGGCTGGGGGACCGGGAGGCACTAGTGAGGTTTCTTTGCCATGACACTTGCCTGCCTGCCTTATTGCACTTGTGTGGCGGAAAATGAACCAGAGGTTTTACTCACCCCCAAATGAATTAAGATCGGGGAAATTGTCTAAAATTCACGCAGCGATGACATTTCCTCTTCATATTTAGTAATACCATGAAACACGCCGATTACATGCGTCCTTTGGAGTTACAAATGCTAGAATCCTTATTTTCATATATCTTTAATAAGAAAATAAACCATTGAATATACTGTGTGTGTATATATATATATATATATATATATATATATATATATATATATATATATTATATATATATATATATATATATATATATATATATATATTATATATATATATATATATATATATATATATATATATATATATATATATATATTATATATATATATATATATATATATATATATATATATATATATATATATATATATATATATATTATATATATATATATATATATATATATATATATATATTATATATATATATTATATATATATATATATATATTATATATATATATTATATATATATATATATATATTATATATATATATATATTATATATATATATATATATATATATATATATATTATATATATATATATATATATATATATATATATATATATATATATATATATATATATATATATGTATGTATGTGTGTGTGTGTGTGTGTGTGTGTGTGTGTGTGTGTGTGTGTTTATGTAATGTATGGAACCGAGAAAAGGGGTGAACATGTATTATAGATTGGTTTGAATTGAACATAGAATTTAGGCCAAAGGCCAAGCATTGGGACGAATGAGGTCATTCAAAGCTGAAACGGAAATTGACAGGAAAAGTTTAAAAGCTGTAACAAGAAGAAAACATCGCAGTTGCACTATGAATCACTTGTTAGGAGAGGGTGGAAAGTAAGATGGAAGAAAGAGAATATGAAAGGAGAAACAGTAAAAGGAACGAAAGAGGTTGCGGCTTGGGCCGAAGGCACGCTGCAGAGCCTTAAGTAATGCCTACAGTGGACCGTATGAGGTGCACTGACGGCACTACCTCCCTACGGGGATTGTAGATTGGTAGTCAGGTGTTATTGTTATGTATTTGTTTAAATGTAGTCAACTAGAAGAAAGCTTGAGATAATCAGTTGCCTTACGGTAAGATGCTTAAAACTCAACCTTGAAGTATTTTTACTGAAGTTCAATCGAAGTATTTTTATTGAAGTTCAGTCTTGAAATATTTTTGTTGAATTCTTTTTCTCACCGTTGGCCTTGACTGCTGATGAGCGTATACGTTGATTCACATTACAATTTTTCGCTTCCGTTCGTAATGATCATGGTCAATTGGTTAGAATGACTGGTGGTTGCTTGTTGCCCGAGGCAAGCCGTTCATTGATCACGTACATTTATGGAGATTATCTTCCTAGCCAGGCAATTTTTATTCATTTCTTTTCCTTTCTTTTCAGCGCCTGGCCCAGAATACAAAACTGCTGCTCATTATATGCAGGGAGTGTTTAGCTTAGAGCTTAGGAAAGATTTCATCTCGAGTACCCACGCCCAACACCCTGATCTCTCCCACATCCACCAGAACTCTGCCATGCCTCCCAACACCAGTACAGCAACCAACGGTGTCGCCAATACGTAAGTGTACATAGCCCGAAGCTTGTGGTTTTCCATTTCTTACGTTTTATTTCTTCTTGTCTTATTTTTATATTGTGTACTTTATAGTAACGACAATATTGCTTCAGGACGTACCATTCTCGTTCATTCTGTATGATTTTAAAATATTTTTTCTATATATACTACATTGCATTAAAAATTAAAAAACTTTTTCACAATGATTTGTATAGTTTCAATTTTGTAGATTGTTTATTTAACTGATGTTAAAAATCAGCGAACTAAGTAAGGAAGGACGTTGTAGGCTCGTGAACACGAGTATTTCCCCGTAGAGTAGAATTTTTAACATTTATACCAATCACTCCCGCATTACGTTGAGGGTTTGTTTAAATTATTTTTTGTTATGCCCGTAAAACGAGTCGGTAAATAGGAGGAAAGACAAGAACACTTGTTGCTGGAGAAACATTTGTCCCGTTAAAAGCTAGCTACACTTGTGCTCGGGGTGGCCAGTGTTACCAACTGTAGTTGTTTTTGGTATTTTTTGGTGTTTTTACGTAAATGAAAATGCCATTCTTATAATTCTTTTTATTGTAACATCATTGCAGAATTAGTATTTAGTCTCACGTTGATACCGTTTACTCGGAGTGAAAGGTTTTCGCCACAAGGTCAGTTAATGCAGATTGAGGAGTGACTCAGTTGTCCCCGTATTGTGGAACAGTTTGGTTGAACATCCTCGTCTTTCTCCCAGTTCACCATTTTACTGTTTATAATAACTTTTAAAACCTTTATTTGATTGTGAAAACTGTAGAAAGGTTTTTATATGAATGCATTCTTTATATTTCTGGTATGCGTACAAATTGCTCGTATTAGTTTTGAAGCAAAACCGTTCTTAATTTTGTAAATTTTCAGTGCCACGTTGTCGAGTGCTACAAATGTTAAACAGTGGTTTTATGAAACTATAAATATGTCGTAGTAGAACTTGGAGAACACCACAGCATTTATGAATAAAAAATTTCTGTACAATGAGTGCATTTTTTGGATAGCTGGAAAAATGGTGCTAGTAAATTTACACGACGCGACCTTTAGAGGTGAATTCGAGTGTGCAATGGTGTACTTACGTGACGATTTGATACTAGGATCATCAATTGGGTTACAGAATCGGGCAAAGAGTGATGGGGATCTTTTGTCATCGTGCGGCAAATCTGCTGCTACATTTCGCTACCCCAGAAGATCATATGTGATGATAGATATTTCGTAAGTGTCATTTGATTTTAAAAATGGAGGTTTGGGGGGAGGGGATAATTAGGCTAAGTGAGCCATAGTTTTTAGGTGCACATTTAACCCATATAACATGTTCAATTTTGCTTCTCCTCCCTCCAGAAGCAATGAAAAGGCACCTTTGCCGTCTGATTCGGCGTACTTCACGACATCTGAAAGTAAAGCTAAACTTCTTACCCGATTGAGGGGCAACGGCAGTAGCCTCCAGGATGGTGTCACGACTGTCACGGATCAGCAGCAACTCCACAAGAAAAAGGTTAGAACATTGATTCACAAATGATAACTATAATTTGTCTGACTTCATATTTTTTTGAAATAGGATTTAAAGTTATGGTTCAAATTATTGGTCCATTTTTTAAAATTAATGTAAAAAATAGTTGAATTTTGTTAAATAAATACAAAAATAAGCGAACAAACTATGTTATTACAGGAAGAACTTGTGGCAAGTATTGGTAGGAAATTAGAAATTCTGCGTGCCGAACGTGAGGCCATAAAAGAAGAGATGCGTTTAAATCAAGAGTTGGGAAGTGAAGTTACCTCTTTGGTTGAAGAAAGAGCTCGACTAGCAGAGTCAGAGAAATATAAACTTCATGTAGAGGAAATCGACAAGATTACTTCTCTTTTGCTTGGCTTATCGGGAAGATTAGCTCGGGCAGAAAATGCTCTAATGCTCTCAAAGGAAGCAGATCCTGAGGAACGAGTAAGTTGTTAATTCCATCTCAGTTCTTAAACAGGAATGTTTGCAGTAGTGTAGTAGTGAAATAACATGTAAAGCAAGAAACATGTGCCAGCAAAATCGTGGTGTATATATTTCGTATGCATTTTGAGATTATTTACGCATCATGTCACAATATAGGACATTGTTGTTAAATATATTGAGCCTAATTTTCCGGCATGCGGTTAAACTGGCGCCTTCTTAGACCTGCCAGATCAAAAATACTTTTATTGCAGTCCAATATGTTCATTCATATTTTTTTTTTTCTATGCGCCTGTCATGTTTTCTTGATGAGTCAGTCTTGTTATTTTCTCCTTTTGTTGCACCCTTTAACATAATTGTATTTATGTTCTCTAATCTCAATTGCTATTTTCTAGTTTTTTAATGGTGGTTTTTGCGCACTGTGATAATTGCATCTTAATTTTGATGTATAAAGCTCGCATAGTGGCTTTCAGTCTGTAGTATGATACCGTGTGATCACCACCTTTCTCTTATGTATCTTGTTAATGAATAACCTTATATCTAAATAAGTAGGCAATTTTCGAATGATGCTGGGTGTCAGAGGAAAGATGTCAAGTACGTTGGTAACTGATCTTGATCATTACTTGTATGTTTATGCTCTTTTTGTTTTGGGAAATAATCTTCATTTTTTGCTCATTAATTTTATTATGTAAGAGCTTTATTATACAAAATGTACAAGAGAACAACTTTCCCGGACGTTAAATATTGAGAAAACGTTTATTAAGAGAGAGAAAAATAAAGAAACAACAAACACACCCCCTTCCCACACACACACACTTCTAACCCTGGTCAAAACCCAAACACTATATAGACTTTCATAGTGACTACTACAAAACCAAATCACTGGAATACCAAAGTGATAAATTTACTGGTAGTATAAATGAAGATACAGTACTCCGTGTATATTGTATTTCACATGAATTCCAGAGTCCCGAGACTATGAAGCTTGATTAAATAGGATGAAATCTTATTGTTATTGCTAAGTATATTAAGCTTTGAGTTATATCTGATCATAGGTACATTGAAGCTTTTCTTACCTGCTCAGACATTGCTGCTGCAAATCAAGCTTGTCATTACTTTAAGAAAAAAAAAAAAAAAAAACAAGCTTAGAGTGCAAGGTGGTTAATTTTGATTTCCATAGTTCTGAATGGGAACATGATATTATCCCATACTAATGCATGTACCGGATGCAGTTACCACAAGAAATGCTCCAACTTTAATGTGGCACATTGCTTCATACAAAGGACTGTCTAATTTTGTAAGAGCCTCTGAATCTTTAAATGAAGATTAGCAACATCCTGCCTCAACATTAAATGCTGTGGTAAGAACATTTAAGTCAGGACAGGCAATCAAGCACAGTAGCTTTGCTGACTAACTTCAGACCTTCTAAAGATTGAAATATTGAATTGGTTACCACAATTACCTCTCAAAGATACTTCAACCTCACAAAAGGGGGTTAGTTTTCAGCAAATAAATTTACGACTAAAAGGAGTCTTCAGTTTGAAATTAGGGGAGAGCAACATCATCTTAATGACCTTTTCTGAAACTTTGCATGGCTACTTAGCTATAGTACTGGGCATCTGCCCATCAGAGTTATGAAATGCAAAAGTAGGCCTAGCCAGTACTTCAAATGTTTATGAATATGGCCACGGTGAATTACAGTGTCAGAGCAAAGAGAAATGTTTGTTCAAAACAACATGATCTTGTAGGTCACTGTCCTGGTCATTGCAAACATAGGTTATATAAGCATAAATGGTGCTTAAAGGAGGCTGATAAGGCTATGAAAACAACATGATCTTGTTGGTCATTGCAAACGTAGGTTATATAAGCATAAATAGTACTTAAAGAAGGCTGATAAGGCTATGAAAACCCTGAATCAACATAAGCCTCTGTCATCAAAAACTTAAAAATTTTTTAGTTGCTTTAGATTTAGCTCCACAAATTACTCTAGATATAAGGGAGGAAGATCTCTTATCACGACCTTCCACCTCTCCAGGAATGTTAAAAAAAAAAAATACCCACCCAAAGAAGCTGGTTCTTCTGCTGCATCTGGATCAGTCAATAAGGTTTACTCTCCTTATGTAACTGAATCCTTCTCTAACATATCAGACTCATTGCTAGAAATGACTGAGACAGGGAAAGAGGATGAAGGTCATATTCTAATGGAATTTAGTTCAGATGAGTTATTCCTTGCCTATCTTGGGAGGTACAAGAAGCTATGAAGTCCAGTTCAGCAACTCAGAATTATTTTGATCTTTACAGAGGAAACCATAAAGCTAGGAAGGCATTGCATTTCACAGTAGGAAGAACGTAAGACCTACATAACCTGAAGATACCAAAACCCTTGACTTCAAGTACATTAGCTATGCGTCCCTTGATTTCAAGTACCTTAGCTATGCTTGTTGAAAGGTTATTGTTACAACAATTGCCATTTCTCATGATGACTAATATCTTTTAATTACCCAAACCTCCTGTAATCAGAGACCCCCTAACTTACTCCTGCTGCTCAAGCAAACACCAAAGAATCTTTTATCTCCTAAGGTAGAGAAATTAAAGCAAAATTTTTATCCCTAGTATGTATGCTGTGCTTCCAGAGCTACTGTTTCTGGCAAAAATTCAGAATGTTTTAAACTTAGACATATGACAAGGTTACAAGAGCAAGAGCAGAACTTTTGGTTATGCTTCATGATCATAATCCAGGAATTGTTTGCTTATAGGAGACCATGGTGCATATTTATCCTGTTTAATCCTGGATTGAATTTTCATGTTTCACTCTTCTCATATGGGTGAGTATTTATGGCAATGCTGCAATAATTATTTACAAAAGAGTGCAGCATTCTAACCTGCATACTTTTTTGCAAGCTGTGGCTATTTATGTGATTTCAGACAAACAGTTGACCATATTGCTCTTTGTACCTTCCTCCCAGGTGCGTCTCCTGTGAAAATGATACTCAGAACTTCATAATAATCCAGCCTCCCTCACTATTCTTACTACTTGGCAATTTAATGCTCATAATCCTCTGTGGAGTGGTGAGGTATTAACGGTTATCTAGTAGTTGTATAATAATGGGTCAGTGACCATAATAGTACCTGTGGTAATCACCTGCATGCTATATACTTGAGCTTGTGCTCTTTCAGCATGTACTTTGCTTTTGTATGGTCAGTTGTTGAATATTTAAATGGAGGTAATCACTTTCCAGTTCTGAGGAGGCAGATTAGAACAAATTCAATCAAGATGTTATCCTGGACAGGGTATTTGAATCTTTAAAATCACATATTGAAGCCTGTGATTTTTTTTTATACTGAAGCAGACTTGAAAAGTGCTCATGATGCTAAACCAGAAACTAAGGGAAACGTCAGACCTGCATATATATAATTTATATACATATTTGTGTGTGTTATACATAATGTTAATATACAGTATATATATATATATATATATATATATATATATATATATATATATATATATATGTAATATTTACCACGGAAGTAATATATTTTAAAGGAATTTTAGGTGATAATAAGTCCATATATACCAAATTTAGAATCAGGACTACAGTGTGTATACCTCTCTTGTGCCTGAAATATACCTCTTTGGCCGAAGTGTGTCACTGTAGTCGATTCCTGATTCCCTGTCCGACTGAATTGAGTGTTCATTAATGGACTTATTATCACCTAAAAATAACATATATGAAAATATATTACTTGAGGTGACATTGATATTGACGTTTGTAGCTTTATTGTATATGAATCACGGTGATGTGATAAATAGTCATATATATATATATATATATATATATATATATATATATATATATATATATATATATATATATATATATATATATATATATATAATATATCATAGAAATATATATAAATGTGCCCTTGCCTGACAGTGAAAGTATTTAAACATATTTTGGAGAGTCATGATTGTTCTTCATTAATGGAATCAATTCTAAGACCCTGATGACAGCTGTTTAAAGGAACGCTTAGAAAGCTTAGTGGCAAGTAAGTCCTTTCTCCTTTGCCAATTTTAAGTGAATGATCCTGTGATTAGTGATCCTCCTGAAGTTGCCTAAAAACTAGTACATCATTTTTCAAGTATCTCAAGCTCAAAAAACTATTTTGCTGATTTTCAAAGATTTTATTTATCTAACATTGCTTTAGATCTTAGCCCTAATGGCAAGGAGATATAAAGCTTTCTCATAGAGAATTTAGAGATACTGTCTACAACTGAGCCCACTCCCCTTGGGAAGGATAAAATATTATCAAAGATGATAGAGCACGACCAGAGAATGCTAAGATCTTTCTTTTGTAAATAAATAGTAAGGTATAGGAGATCAATATACTACCTGATGGCTTGAAAATTGCCATTATCATTCCAGTTAAAGAGATCATAAAAGGATGCCTTTGAATCCACTACCTACACATCCATTGCTTTAAGCAATTGGTCTGTATGCTAATGGAAAAGATTGTTCACACCAGGTTAATTGGGAGTTTGGGACCTGAAGGCTTAATTTCCCCATCCCAGTTTGGTTTTATGATGGCAATGGTGTAAAATTAAATCTGCCCCCCAATAACTTGTACTTCAATATTTCATGAGAAGCTGACAAATGTCGCATCGTCTAATCCTTTTCAAATTAGACTAATTGAGTAGGTAAATGACATCTTTCCTTAGAGGCAAAGGATCCTGGAAGTTAACCATCCTCTTAGGTGTATCCTACTTTGGATCATACCTGCAATTTTTATGCCCAAATCTTTTTCAAAGAATATCATCATGTTCCTTGAACATGCTGCTATGTTCCTGAAGACCATGCGGAGCCATGTACTTATGGTTCAAAGTTAGAACCCACCTCATGCAAATATATTTTAGTTAGTAGCAGTGAGCCGGTTTGTACTCATTATGACATGTTACTATTAGCTGAGCACATTGTGGTGTTCTTAGCATGAGGAGAAGCTATTGCCTTCTTGTGAAATCTCTGCTGGTTTATTAATTTGAGCTCCTAATGGACTTTTTCAATAGAAATTTATAATTTTAACAACATTCAGTACTTTATTCTTGCAGTTAGCACTTGACAGATACAGTAAGAGTAGTGTATTACTGTACATACCTTCTACTCATCGGGAAAATTTATTAAAAAGAAATATTGACAAAGTTTAGTAGAAAGTATCCAACTTTGGGAGTGAGGGAGTAGCAAGTTATGAAAATCAAGTTTCTCTGCTTTTCCCTTCCTGCACTAGATTTGGGTTTCTACTATCTTAAAAAACATGCTGATAAGATTTTGGTTGTTAGTCTTATTCATTTTGAGCTAAGGTCATTCACAGGCCCTTAGTGTTTCAAAGTCATACATGGAGGTCATGAACTGCTAAAAATAACACTCATATCATCCAAGTGAAGTAATCACAACTTGTGTACCAGCTTTTATTTTTTTCTAGATATATGTAGTTATAGAGTTTATTTTTCTTAAGTCTAAATCAGATGTCCATACTATGTGGTGTGTTCAGTATGTAGGTGTTTAATTCAAACCTGTCTTTTGCAGCGCATTCTGGAAGGCAAGAGAGACAAGTTGAGTGAACAGTTGGAAGAAGCCAAGCGGCTCAAAGAGAATATTGATAGACGAGCTATACAGGTTTGTGACTTGTTTACATAATAATATGTTCATAGTTGTGACGGTTCCAAACTCTTCTCATGTTTGTCTTCCATTGCACCATTTTTAATAAGTGTTCTAGTTATGCTAAATGTCAATAGTGGATGTAGACTATTATTTGTTATCTTGTTTTTCAGGTATCAAAGGTGCTAAATCAGTACTTAAATGAAGACGAGTATGCTGATTACGATCATTTTATCAAGATGAAGGCCAAACTTATAATGGATGCTAGAGAAATCGATGACAAAATCAAGCTAGGTGAAGAACAACAACAGGCACTAATCGAAACAATATGCAAAAAGTAACAAATGATGTACTTTTGATATGGTGGGAATTGTTTCATAGAAAAGAACATTACAAAAATTGTCATAAACACTTCATGAAGCTGCTCATCATTGACTCCTATTATGTGATATGTGTAAAATTTACCACAAATATGCTACAAACTTTTATAAAAAAGACAGTTCTCATACTGCTACATTGTAATCTGATAAGAAAATAATGTGGTGCATAGTTGAAGAGCATTAGCACTTCTAACATTTTGTGGCATATACTTGAAACCAGCACTTGACAGTTTGAATTGTGCAGTGACATGAGCTTGCTGGTAATAATCCTATATTGTGATGTACATCTTATTATTTATTTATGTGCGATAGTTAAGTGAGAAATGAGTGAAGCACATAACTGTATATTGTAGCCAGAGTTTTATTTGAGGATTCACTATCTTTGCAGCAGTCCATTGTTGCAGGATCTTAACTTATATTAATATATATAGTGGGCACTTATATAAATTCTGAAAAAAACGGGCATACATTCAGTGTAATTTTAGGTTATTTAATGTTTAGTTTTTTATTTCAGTGTTTTTGTTAAATGTTATGTTTGTTGACAGTGCAATGAGTACCATGGCAATTTATCAGGTTGTCATGCATATCCTCTTGAACAGAAAACAGCTCGCCTTTTATCGTAAGGATTTAAGGAAGAGTTTGTTTGAATGTATGTTTACCACATATACCATATTCATTAAGGTTTAGCTAATCCATAAATAAATACGCCTCGTACCATTTGGAAGTTTACTACTACTTACTTCATGATCTGGCTTATTTCAAGGGATGGAACTCAAAACAGTGCTGTTTCTATTTTTTTTCTTAATTTTTTTTTTTTTTATACTTTTATGTTACCGTGATGCTTGAATGCTAGGTATGTTTGGGTCAGTCGTTTTCATCTTATAGCCACAGAGTGCTTGTGCCCATTTTTTGTACACAGCTGTGCTTATCTTGTCTTGATACTGTCTGCTGTCTTGTCTAACTCTGCTTCAATTATGTAAGAAACCAAATGGTTTTGAAGGTTGGGCAGCACAACCCCATTAGTTGATATTATAGTACCCTAAATTGCCCACAACAGGCAGCTGGACAATTTTTTTTTATTTTGACTAGCAGGCCCACATTTACAGTGAAGTCGTCTGTGTGTAACATGACAGACACAAAAATCTGCCATGTTAAGAATTATTAGTGCCACATTGTACATATTAGTTGTTTAATGGATGCCAAAAGACCGTCCTGTTCCTTTCTATCTGTACCTACTAACTTTGCCTACAGAAAATATTGGTTTTATACTCTAAGACTAGTTGCAAAGCAACTGTTTGTTGTACAGTAGCGCTTGTTTATAATGTACGCCAAATTCTATCTTTCTTCTCTGAAGAAATAAAATATGAAATTTATTTCTTGTTTTATTACACCAATTTCAGCACTGAGATTTCTAACACTTTTGATTTTAAGGTAGCCAATTTGGAAGCAGTTTCATCATAAATTTCATACTAAGTATCTGGCAAGGAAAATGTAAAATTTTAATCACTCCAGATATGGTTAACATGTTTTTCCCAGTAAACATTGCAGTATAATTAAAATTTAATATTTTCGTATGTTTACTTAGATTTACGTGCTAATTAAATTTTTTTAATTTTTTGCAGTAAACAAGTATCAGGTAAGGGTCCACAGAACTTGCTGCTCACAGCATAATAAATTATTTTAAAATTATTTAGCTCCACCTACAAGTATTTAACTAACTGTACAAGGCAGCAGGATTCTCCCATCTAGCATTCTATAAACAACCCTGGCAAGACTGCAATGAACAGTAATAAGAAGCAACTAATTCTTGTACATTTAATATTTTTCATCCTGTTAATTGATGGGACTATTTTTTTTTAAGTATTATTTGCTAGTTCACAAAGTAATATAATAGTATATAGCCTGACCCCTTAAATTGAAAACTATAGTGTACCGAGTTTCTGGCATCAACCAGAGCCGAATATAGAGCAAAATTTTATTATTAGAGATATTACTTAATATCTAAACATACAGCATAATATATTAACAAAGATAAAGCTGCAAAAAAATCATGAAAGCATGCTGACCTGGACTTTGACCAGATTCTGGGTTGAGGCCTCTTATTACTGTACTCGCTTACCCCATGTAGACACAATATCCTTGTCGGGTTTTTAAATCGGAAAAGAATGTAGGAGTTAATATATTTTTTTACACTTTCACCATTATGGAACTTTTAATACCAAAACAGATATAAAGGCAGGTAGCAAGAATGCAGTTATTAACCACCAAAACAGTAACTACATCACCCTAAAGAATAAGTTAAAAAACAATTGTGAACTATATAGTACAGTAGGACCCTGGTGTAACATCTTTGAGAGCCCACCTTGTCCATAAAAGCCAAAAGTCTGTCAAACACGTAATGCCTACCTTGGCAAGTCTAAATGTTTACCCTTCAAGACACCAAACCTAACAGAACCCGCAAATTACAATCACTTAAAAATATTTTTCTGGTTTCCAAAAAAACAGTACCCTAAAAAACAATACAGTAATTCAAACCAAAGATCAATACCCTTTCAAACTCATACTGTATTCAATCATATTTTTATTCGAACCTGGATTGTTCAGTTAATGAACTTTGTCCATTAGCTGAGCAAATAAAGAGATGATGAAAATTAACCCTCTGGTAGGAGGAATTGTCTTTACATCACGACCAGTGTTGAGCTCACCTGGAAATGGCAGCTTCCTAGTCATGTAAGTGAACAAGGAAAAGATGACAACTGCAACTTGAAGTCCATCCTAGCAATAATGATGCCCAGGATGACAAAACCCCATGATCTAGTGTGACTTGCTGTAACTGCACTCCTGGAAAAAAGGACATGGTCCAATATAAAGGGAACAACATCTTGGAAGGTCCAATATAAAGGGAACAACATCTTGGAAGGTATCATAATATTGCCTAAAAATAGATATTTATGTGCCTAAAAATTCTCTCTCTCTCTCTCTCTCTCTCTCTCTCTCTCTCTCTCTCTCTCTCTCTCTCTCTCTCTCTCTCTCTCTCTCTCTCTCTCTCTCTCTCTCTCTGTGTGTGTGTGTGTGTGTGTGTGTTATCTAACTTACTTACATCTGGCCAGATCAACAGCATGTGGCTGCTGGGAGGAAGAGGATAGAAAAAAGTTGCATACTAGTCAAGCTTCATTCAACCAACCATTCACTACCACAAAATGTAAACAAGATGCTATTTAGTCCAAATGGATCTAAGTAGTTGAACAACATGTTGAGCAGCCAGCACAGGTCATCAGAGAATGTATCTAAGGACTTGTGGGTGACATCCTATAGGTAGAGAAAGGTGAAGGATGTTTGGTGCAACCAGACACTTGCCCTTAGTACCTGTGATGCACAGAAGTTTCTCCTGTCAGCTGATCCCAGAAGGCATGAAGCATTGGCAATGCTGCATCCATCTTCAGTACAATTACATGTACTGTACATGAGAATCTTCTTGAATTGACATATCCAAGATAAACAGGCCCCACACCACCTTTGATGCATCTGAGAATTTGATGGAGGGAAGTTCAACGAAACTTCCATAAGGCAATCATCTATCCAACATGGGATGTCCTTCACTTCTGTGATCAACAGAGCAAGAAGTGTCAGAGGACTGATGACGGATAACCAGCATCAGAAAGAATAAAGCAAGCATGTGGAGTAGTCTGTGAGGTTGTTCCGGCAGGACAGGCAGTGGTGGTGCCCTGAGTTTGTTGGATCAACTGTTTACAGGATGGACCCTCACTGCTACCGGGTACTTAGCCTGATGTCTGGCTATGAGTCTGAACTTTTGAGTATATCACAATCCCCAGGTCATAACAAAATATGAGTTGATCTCAATCCTGTGGCAACCACATCTCTGAGTATGCCAGGAATAGCCAATTAACCAGGCACCATAACAGATGGATCCCCAACAAGAGGGCACAAACTGACATCTGTAAAATCAAAGTCCATCACTGTGTTAGCTATAAGTCTAGCAATGATGTAGCCTGGAACAAAGCTATGGCAACTGACTCCATGGCTACCACTTTTGGTGGGGAGAAAGAAATCCCTCAGCCCAAAGTCATTCCAATCCATTGTTCATCAAGCCTCAGACTGACAAATCCATGTGCTGTAGAGGGCAGGTCTCAGCCTCCTCCAGGATGTAGCAATTCTGCTGCCAAGTTAAAAGTGGAGGAGTGACTGGAGGAAAGAGATGAACCAAGGCAAATGAATGATGGAGACTCCAAGATGAAGCCCAAGGATTGCTCAATGAAAACACCATTGGGCTTATGAATGAGAATGAGCTCAAAGATTTCGTGAAAATGCCTCTCCAGCTCATCCTGAGTGGGATACATTGGCAAGGGACAGTCATATCCAGTAGAATCCGTGACAAGGCAAGCTGGGGCCTCCAACAAAGTGTAGGGAGACATGGTTGCCTGACCTTGCTTCTGTTAAGGGGACAAGACAAACACCCAGGACAGGATCCAGATATGGAATTACGCTAGGATGGTAATAAGGGTGACTGCATGCAATCACCTCTACCACCTTCATGTCATGCAACAGGAGCAGAACTATCCATGCTAGCCCACCACCCACATGTGGAGAGCAGGTACACAACCTGCCTCTGTACTAAGCTGTGCACAGGTTGATGTGGCACTGAGCTGTGAATAGGTCAGTTTAGCACATGCTTCAAGTCAGCTGAACATGCTCGGCTGGTACTTTGCACTGAAGTAAAATTAATCCCATGATAGTCTGGAGACAATAGCAAAATTGTCCAGGAATGGCCATGGCAGGCCCCCCAAAGAGGGATAGCAAGATCAGAGGTCCAAGGAAGTGCAGACTCTTCCATATATGCCTCCTAAGTAATGCAAGAGTGGTACATGGGTGACTGGAGTGGCTTGAGTCCATACACCAGGGGAACATGCATGGGTGGGCACGCACAGAGATTGGTCACAAATAAACTCATAAACCAAAGTACCTGTCTCACAAACAACAAATTCATAAGCTAAAGTGTAAAGTCCCCACTGAGGGGGTTTTCTATGGTGAACCACCCATTTTCTTCGATATCGCTCCTACAAGATCGGGTCAAGCGAAATTAGCCATACAATATTTCTGTCTGTTTCTCCCTAACCATTGTTGTCCTGATGTATGTACAATCACCACTACTTGCACTGCCATGCAAGCATTCTAATCATGTACTCATAATGTTTCAGCGAATCTTCTCTATCAAACTATATGTATGTTTCTGTTTGTGAAAATGCCAAACGTCTCACCATTTCACATATATTATGCTACTGCATTGTATTCATTAATCTGTCTTGAATCTCATGCAATTGGCCATATGTAGAACTTCCTGGCCTTTCCATTGATATATGTTTTATCACTGTACATTTATTATGTCTCTCACAATCGCCATTTGTTTGTCTGCCGACAAACAGATGTCCGAAACATTACCTCTGTTTTGCACTGTCTGTGTGTAGATGCTACTTTTCGGCCCACACAGGCCAATAACATCTTCCAAGATTCTGTACATTTTACGGGCTGCTCTAGGAGCAAGAGCCCGTGCTGGCACAAGGCCAGTTAAATCTGAAACAACAACTGTACATTTATTCAGTAAGGAACTACCAATAAACCAGTCAACACCCAGCCAGTATGTCACTCTATCCCATCCTGACACTGGTGACCCCGAGAACAATTACTCTCAGTAATAATTGCAATGGATAAATACAAGTAATGTAAAAAGTAAGTTCACAAGAATTGACATAACAACATTCTAACACGTGCAAAGAAAAGATACAAATGAATTAGTAATAGATACATATTTACACAGGAAAAATATGGCGGGACTTTTCAAAAGTACCTGTCTCACAAACAAACTTGCCTATGATCACCATCTCATGCACATAAGTATTGATATTGTTGTCATGGCCAATGCAGGGATGATGGACATGGATGTCTTGGCCTTCTTGCAAAGGGCTGACTTCTGGGTCGTCTTCATATGCTTCCCATAATCCTGTGAGGAAGGCAAGGAAGAGGAGGTGGAAGAAGACAAAGCATGGGAGCGTTTCCTCAATCTCCCCTGAACACAGGTCTCCTCAACCCAACCCTCTCTAATATCCACAGACAAAGGGCAACAGTGATAGCCATTGAAGCAGCTACAGCAGGAAAAGCAGGTACATCATTAGATTCACAGGCAGAATCTTGAGGGGAAGTCAAACCCAATGCAATGGGATCCTGAAATACTGATCTGAGAGAAGGGTCTTTGACCTTAAGCAAAAGCTCAAGAATGATGAATAAGGAATGCTTGTCCAGAATGCCAAGGGACAACCAGAAGGCCTTCAACAATGTGGGGGTCACTATCATGACAGGCTCTCCACCCCAGCAATACAAACATTTCAAGAAGCTAGACCGTCATCTGGGCTGCACATATTCTCTGTGGTGTATGTAAGAGTTGACGCTGGTCCTGGAGGCGGGGTAGGGGGTGGGATAGGCAGGGTACAGATGCTCCCCAAGTTATACCATTATGCAGCAAAAATATCAAGTTAAGTTCCCATAAACCTATTATGCAGCAAAAAATATTATAAGTAAAAAACACACTTTAATAAAATAATCCTAATGAACATCACTGCATTGCAAAGCCTACCTTAGAAATACTTAGAATACTTACATTAGCTTACACTTGGGCTGAATATTTCTTGTAATTTATTAAATACTGTACTGGAAGCTAAAACAGAATGGTTATATTGCTACCCATCACTAACTTACAGATGTAAGCAAACTGGGCTTGAAGAATGTTAGAAAAATAAGATTAACTGCTGGGTGAAAATTAAAACACCTTTCGAAGTGTTGGAACTTTCCATGACGTGCTGTGGACCTGGATACACTTAGTATCATTGGCCCGTTCTTAAAAGATTTCAAAAAGACTTCTTGCTTTATCCTGGATTGTCAGTGGGCTAAGAATCGAACTCTCCTGTATATGGTCTGCCATCAATGTAATATGTGATTTCATCTCATTGATCAGCTCAGCTCTTTTCTTTTCTTTGTGACAATAGTAAATTTTACCTGTGCCAAAGATTTCACAACACCACTAATTCATTTCTTATCCTTCAAGATGGTGAAGATCATTGATTGCAAAAGTCTAAATTCCTGTGCAATGGTCCTTATGAGCATACTGCCTTCATGCTCAATGATTTTCTTGTATCTCTTTCTTCTCACTAGTAGCAAGACAAGGATGGGCCTCTTATATATATGACTGATGCTTAACACACAACAAAGTTAAAAAATAAAGCAAACACAGAACACTATACAGTATTAATCATACACTAGCGACTGCATGGCAGACTGAGAGGCGAAGATCGAAGAGTGCTCCTACTGCCTGGATGCTACCATTCATAAGAGAGTACCGTACCATGTATCCCTTCCCAAGGAATAAACAGGTTTTGACGTTTGACGTAGGAAAAACCTATTTTTGGAAACCTCTGTGAGTCCTCAAAGGATAACTGGGTAACTATCGATGTCATAAAACCCTTTGGTTTGATTAAAAATACTATTATGGAAAAAACTGTCCTTTAGTAAATATCAAGGATCATAATTACTGGAATTACGAACCCAGCTAAGTTTCGTAAACAAGAAAGGTAGGCTACCCCGATTTACCCTTTCGGTAACTTCAAATTAGCTATCAACGTTAAACGGGCAGGCTTATTTTGTTTAATTGGGAGCCAGTTAACTTATTGCAAGGCGAAAAGTTACGAATACATCGTTAGGCTACAATGTAATTGCCTTGCTGTTTTTTTTTTATAACAGCGAGATTTAGCATTAAGGCAATAATATTAGACATTTTGTTATAGAAAACTTTTTATACAATGCCCTTGTAACGTTGACAGATAACTTGAAGTTACCGACAGGGTAAATCGGGGTAGCCTACCTGTTCCTGTTTAGAAACAGCTCGGTTCGAGATTCCAGTCGTGCTCAACTTATGAGCCTTGTTGTTTACTGGAGGCCTGTTTTTCCTTGGTAGTATTTTTAATCAAACTAAAAGGTTTTGTGATATCGATAGTTCCCCAGTTACCCTTAATATCGTTGTTCTTTCCAGTTTTAAAGGAAAACATTCATGCGGATCTGCTTGAAACGGGTATTAGTCCGCCGATTGTGACGTCACAGGCATTGAGCAATAATTCCCTGACGTTTATATTTTTCCTAAGGGAATACAAAAGTAATATTTTGTAATGGTGAACTCTAACATTTTAATCTTGAAGGTAATGATTTTATATATTTTTGGTAGGATAATTCCAATATTTATTAATTTTATTTATGTATAGTCACTCAAAAATGTTTTGCAACATGTTCCAAAAGTTTTCGTTCATCTAACAATAATTTATTTGTTTTATATATACAAGGGAATGTGCATTTCTTCTTCCATTTTGGTTATTAATCATACGGTTTACAATATGAAAAACAACGGCAAGTGAAAAATCCATACTACGAAAAACAACGAAACATTTTGAAAAATTTTGCTCATGATTAGGCCACAAGTCAAATAAAAAACTATTAGTAATCCATTCACTCCTTATGGGAGTAAATGCAGACTTTCTTCTTCATGGATAAATAACCCAATGAAAACATATTAGGAGAAAATCAGGCAAACCCCTATGGATGGTTAATGGCAGAGAGAGAGAGAGAGAGAGAGAGAGAACAAATGATTACATAAAGGAACTATAATAATGATGAGGAAAGAAATAAAGGAATTATAATAATTATAGAGAAATAAAAACTGGTTTAAGGGAAATTGGAAATAATTTCTCTGATGCACCAGTCATGTCTGTGCTTGTTTTATGTGTTTAAGACGGAGTTGCCAAATAGCACCAGATGTCATCACTATTATAAGCCTAGGCGACATTACCTTTACCTTGTGCTTGGGAATAGACTGAGTAATCATAGGTTATGAAATGTGTAAAAATATATAGTATGGATATCCATTTAGTTTTGTTTTAATTAAGTTGAGAAGCATTGGTGAATAAGTCCTTTACAGCAATGTTATTGTAATTGCGAGTTTGTAAGGACGGGAGACTGAGTGACATCCTGGCTGGGTGTTGACTGGTTTATTGGTAGTTCCTTACTGAATGAATGTACATGATGCTGTTTCAGATTTAGCTGGCCTTGTGCCAGCATGGGCTCTTGCTCCTAGAGCAGCCCATAAATGAATGTAAAGAATCTTCGAAGATGCTATTGGCCCATGCGGGCGGAAAAGTAGCGTCTACACACACACACAAACAAAACATCTGTGTTTGTCGGCAGACAAACAGATTGCGATATTGAGAGACATAATAAACATACAATGATGAAACATATATCAATGGAAAGGCCAGGAAATTCTACTTATGGCCAATTGCATGAGATTCGAAACAGATTAATGAATACAATGCAGTAGCATAATATATGTGAAATGGTGAGACGTTTGGCGTCTTCCCAAACAGAAACATACATACAGTTTGATACAGAAGATTTGGTGGAACATTATGAGTACATGATTAGAATGCTTGCATGGCAATGCAAGTAGTGGTGATTGTACATATATCAAGACAACGGTGATTAGGGAGAAACAGACGGAAATATTGTATGGTTGAAGTTGCATTCCGTCAGAGAAACAAAACGAGATGCTCTTGTTTTGTCTTGTCCCCTTCGATGGATGACGAACACGAACACACACGTGTGTTTGGAAGAGATGGCGTCGGGGCAACGGGCTCTTACAATACTCCCCCCCCACACCAACGCAAGGCATCAATGCGGAAATCATCTTGCTGACAATTGTCATTGGCTTGAAGGGCTTGGGCTAGGGGCGGGTAGGAGGCTGAAGGGCGGCGCTGGCCGGCAGGAACTTGAGGAGGACAGTAGCGGGTTGAAGGGTGACGTCGGATGATCCTTCGGTAGCCAGCTGGAGGGGGACGGCTGAAGGAGGGTGATCCTTCAGTAGCCGGTTCGAGGGCTGAAGGATGTCGGCGGCTGATCCTTGGTAGCCAGATCAAGGGGGCCGGCAGCAGGCTGAAGGATGACGTCAGCTGGTCCTTCGTTGGTCAGCTCGTCCGGTATTAGTGCGAAGGCAGCTTCAGGTTTCCTGTAGGAGGCGTCCAGGGCTCCGGTGGTGGGGTGGGTCATCTCGGAGGGTCGGACATCTACTGAGAACTCGGGAACAGCGGGAAGCAGTGAGGCGGTGAAGGGTCTGTTGGCGCGTGGGTCGTCATCTTGGGTCGGCCGCTCTTTCGTGTCACTCCGGGGTCACCAGTGTAAGGACAGGAGATTGATTGACATACTGGCTGGGTGTTGACTGGTTTACTGGTAGTTCCTTACTGAATGAATGTACAGAATCTTCGAAGATGTTATTGGCCGTGCAGGCGGAAAAGTAGCGTCTACACACACAAACAAAACAGAGGTAAAAGATTCAGACATCTGTGTTTGTCGGCAGACAAACAGATGGCGATACTGAGAGACATAATAAATGTACAGTGATGAAACATATATCAGTGGAAAGGCCAGGAAATTCTACATATGGCCAATTGCATGAGATTCGAGACAGATTAATGAATACAATGCAGTAGCATAATATATGTGAAAAATGGTGAGACGTTTGGCGTCTTCACAAACAGAAACATACATACAGTTTGATACAGAAGATTTGGTGGAACATTATGAGTACATGATTAGAATGCTTGCATGGCAAAGCAAGTAGTGGTGATTGTACATATATCAAGACAACAATGGTTTTCTTCTATAGCATAATATGCAGTGGAAGTCCTCCTCTTTGGGGACACAGTATAATTCACAATGGGCTAGGGTAGAGATGGTCTCACCCTTCCCCTCCTCTTAAGTAGTTTTTTTTTTTTCAAAAATGCCAGACCCCCTTTTAAAAAGGGGACCATGGAGAAAGATGGCTTTATTTGCCACCATCATTCAGTGTCCCCAAGAAGCATTCCTCTGTACAAAGGGTGATCCTTGATCCGTCAAATTTGAACAAATGTATTATTTATAAAAATTTTTACATTTACTATACTTATTTTTTGGGAGCTCAGGAATGAAGGATTTTAACTGGTGGCCTAACTGCATGATTGGCTAATAGGGAGAGCCACCAGAGAAGAGTGTTGATGAAACCAGAGGGTGGCAGTTGACAGACTCCAGTCAAAAGGTTTCTTAATAGGAACAAGTCCCACCTTACATCCAGCAAACTTTTTCTGAGGCTGGGACTTTATTGGACTACTCTTTGTGGCCAGCCGTCTCTTCCCAAAGCACTCAAATCAGAAAAAGGAAAGGTAGATTCATTGCACAGCCCAGCTTTTCCAGAAAACAATTGGAATGAAGTCTGGGCCTGTTACAGTTTGAGTCCACAATAGATCTAATCCTGATATTGTGACTGTAGGATTTAACAGAGTCTGGCTCTCACATGCCAGGAAAAGGCTTTGAGGTCGGCTTCATCTTACAGTAGATTGGGAAGATACTCTGTCCGTGGACCTGCAAGGGGTCTCTCTCTGGTAAACAAACCAACCTAACTCCACCGCTTGTATGAGTGATAATACATACGGATGCCTCAACAGGTTGGAGAGGCCATTGGGAGGATGTCAGTTAGGGAGATGGTCACCTTCTCGGAGGGAGTACTATACCAGCTTCGTGGGGCTAGTAGCTGTTTTTTCACCTCAGAAATCGTCCTAGATAATATGAATGCAATGTATTCTATACAGAAGTTAGGCTCACACTGAGCTCCTCTCAAGTCAGTAACTGCTAACATGCTTCCACAATCCGGAAGTGGACTGGTTTGCCACATGTGAGAACAACCAACTTCCAGAGTATGTGTCTCTGAATGTGGGCAATCAGGCAATAGCAAGAGATGCATTCCTACAAGACTGGAACAATGGAGGACAAAAAATACAGAAACACAATGGATAATACATCTATAGGTTTGTGTGTTTTCTGTTTTTTTTATTGCCAGACCCGAATGGATATCCAGAATAAAGAAACTGTTGATAACCTTTATCCTTCATTATCCCAGATTTCCAAGGTTTTGAACAATCTGCTAGCTTTCAATGAACCGCCTACCCAGTAGCCCTGAATTTGCCAAATGGTAATTGGTTCCTTATTTCTTCCACAACAGGCAAAAGAATAGATTATGTTGCTGCCTGTTGTTCTATCCCATTTTAGTATCTTTTGAGGTCAAGTGCCCTGCTATTTCAACAATAATGGCATACAAGGCAGCATTGGCGGAACCCTTGCCTTATGGTTTGGAATTGATTCTAATACCGAAATTGTTAATTCCATTTCCCAGCATTTTAAATTCTGTTAAAAAAACAGTTCTACTTTTTTTTTTAGGTCAAATGCCTTGCTATTTCAACAATAATGACATACAAAGCAGCAATGGCAGAACCCTTGCCTTATGGTTTGGAATTTATTCTAATATAGAAATTATTAATTCCATTCTCCAGCCTTTTTTTACATTGCTACTGTCAGCTCCTGCAAGGTTTCCAATTACCTGGCACATACCTGAATAAGTTCTTAGATTTATGTCATCTGCTCAATTCATGTGTTGCAAAAGGCAGTCTACTTGACTGCTTTGGCATCAGGAGCTCGAATTACCATACAAGGCTCTCTTAGACACAGGGGTACGGAAGATGGAGACTACTGCACATGTTCCGGCAGAACTATGGCAGTGTGTTTCCATCCCTCTCCGAGCAGAATCCACATTTGGGCCAATACTCCAAAAGCAGGGACTCTAAGATCTCCCACTTCAACTCCTCCGATGGAGACAAAGAATCTCTCCCTCGGAGAGAGGTCACTGATACCTGACATGAAGTGGATAGAGCCACTGATACCTTCCTTTGGGATCCAGAAGATCTAGGGAACAGTCTTCTGCTTCCATGAGAGAGATACTTCACGAGAATCTTGCCTTTCCCATGCTGCAATCATGTACTGAAGGGACTCTGAAAGGGTCCACCCAACACCATCTGAAGTGTCTGTACCTTCTAAGGAATAGTGAGATATCCTGGACTTCTATACTGCCTGGCAGTGATGGTACGACTGCCTTGGCTTAATCAGTTCATGCGGGCTTCCCTGATAGGAATGTTTCACTTGCTGTACTGCCAGGCAGTGATGATAAATCTGCTTTGATTCATCAGTTCATGCAGGCTTCCCTAATATGGAATTCAGCTTGCTGTATTGTCTATACTGCCAGGCACTGGTAATACAACTTCCTTGGCTTATCTGAACAGTATCAAGGGTGACCCCAAGAGAGTGTAACTTCTTTAAGGACTCACTTGCTACTGAGCATCATCATAGAGATGCTAAGAGGAATTTGGGGGTCCAGGATAAGGAAACAAGTATATGTAAAATTTATCATCCTTTAAACTAGAGGATTGAGATGCCGCACAGTCTGCCCAGACAGAGATAGGATTCTCACCAAAAATCTTAGGTCATGGGAACAGGATGATAAAAGAAGTTGAATCATTTGTCTAGATCCCCCATTGAAATCCTAGACAAAGATAATTTACCACTTATACACCTAGCTATAATTTGCTGTTGTCCCCTGCCCTATCATTCCTGGCCAAGAATGAGGACCTTTAAGAAAAAATTCCTTTTTCTGAATGAAGGAACTCGGTATTTCATATAAAACATTATGCCTGGTTCAAGCACTTAAAGTTTACCTAGATGTCACGGCAAACATCCCAGATGGCCCTATTTTCCTACAACTTAGCACAAAACAAACCACTCTCTCTACATGGGCTGAGAATTACTTTAGTGGCCCTCATTAAATGCAGACCCTCACTCCTTTCCTAAGTTGTGTGACATCAAAAAGGTGAGTACAGTACACGTTAACTTTCTTCGGAAATTTTTCCTTTGAAGAAGTCTTTGAGTGTACGGATTGGATTCCTGAACTGGTGAAGGTGCAATAATACAGTAGCCAGACCCTACATAATTAGGTAAGTCACTGTAGAAACACAACAGATTATACATTTATAGGTTCAAGTGTCTTCTGTTCTTTATTGTCAGATCTGAATGGGTATCTGGAATAAAGAAACTGTTGATAACCTGTGACTTTACCAGAATGAAAATTCATGAGTTGTGGTCATGCTGAGATTTTTGCTGGAGAAAGCTCAATAATACCACACCCAGGCCCAACAGAATTAGGTAAGCCACCTTCGAACCACAATAATAATAAATACTGGTCTGTGTGTTGTTCCTTGTTCTTTATTGCCAAACCCTATGGGTATCAAGAATAAAGCAAATGGTCAATAACCTCTGACTATACCTCGGACCAAAAATTTAATCTTGATTGTTGGGATTTATTTATTAGGAGCTAAGCCATTTTGTCACCTGTCAATTTCTTTTGTAAGCTCCTTTGATTACGAACAGCAGCTATGCTATCAAAAAACAGGTTTTGACGTAGTAAAACCTATTTTTGGTAGCTGCTGTGAGTCCTCAAACCCACCCACTTTCCCTGACGAAAAGGCATGGGACTGGGGTGAACATTTATCTTGCACAGACCTGGCGTGTAGTGAAGATGCCGGCGACTTGTTGTCGCAGCTGTGCAAGTGTGACGTACAGGCCGGGTGTGAAGTGAAGACTAGGTGGTTGTTGTGGGGCAGGAGAGGGAGCCCCCATGTCCTGAGTCTTTTGTATTCCATTGCTGTGCCGGATGAGACCAACTATAAGAGAATTCTTTGTGACTGGTTGGTCCTGTCTTATGGAGCCTTGGAGGACCATAAGAGTGTAACTCCTTTGAAGATGAGCATTTCATATATATGACTGATGCTTAACACATAACAAAGTTCAAAAATAAAGCAAACACAGAACACTATACAGTATTGGTTGTACAGTATACACTAGTGACTGCACTGCAGTCTGAGAGATGAAGAGTGCTCCTACTGCCTGGATGCCCATCATTCATAAGAGAGTATCATATCATGTATCCCTTGCCCAGGAAAAAATCAAAATTCCAAATCTGAAATATGGTTTCTGCTGAATGTCTATTATCACTATTGTAAAATGAACCATTGTAACCTTCATCTTTTCCTTCCTGAACCACCTTTCCCAGTGGGAAGGAGACCAAGGCATACTCATCACTAGTCTTAGACCTCAAAAACTCCTGAACTCTGCATGATGACAAAGAATGATGGTCAATGGCTTATGCAGACATGAACACTCTTGATCACATTCATGACACCTATGCTGGTCATTCTTATGTGGAGAAAAAGAATAATCAGGCACCATCATTCCAGACAAACACAACAAGCACTATTTAAAGACATGCCACAATTTTAAACCACCCAAACAAATTAATACCTGGGGAAAGACCATCAACATCAGTTATGGCAAAGAGCTTGAGAAGCACAGTGTATCTACAAGGTATGCTGGTTGAAGGAAAAATTACAATCCACAGATGCATGAGTGGGTAGTTACCTACAGCTCCACAATTGCTGCTGCCAAATTTGAAAACCTTGTTGCCTAGCTTTAATGACTGGACCAGCTGGCACTGAAGGTATCCATGTAAAAGACAAGGGTTTGTACCCTAACAGGAGCAAATATCATGTTGTATAGTGATGAATCTGGATTCAGCAGTGATGATGCATCTTGAATCCCAGATGTTTCTTGTTGAGGTAGATTCATAATAAATACCAGAGGCCAGGCTGTGGTGTTGAAGGATTTGGACAGGAATCTGTAGCCTATGCCTGGGTCAGAAATAAAACTCTATTCTCTTTTGAAAACTGCCTCGTACCTGATGCTGAAAAAAGGGGATTCCTGAATTTATTCATGTGGTAGTACAGAAATTCTCTTAATTAGTAGGCACACGTAAGTGTTCTATGATAAGATCACATGCAGCCTATATGGCAAATAACTGACTGCAAGGTTTTGTTGGATCATCATCATCATCATCTTCCAGGGTGTTTAAGGGGTCTACCACAGCCTGGATGATCTGAGCCCCTAACATCTGGTGGCTGTCTCAAAAAATTATAATGTAGACGGGTTAGTACCTGAAGAGCTCTGTGTGTGTTCAAAAGACAAGAACAAGTAACACATATTCATGAGACAAAGTATCAGTTACAGAACCAAGCACATAGCAGGAAATGTTGACATACCAAGCGACAGAAAAACATTGAGGATGCTGCACAGTGCAGAAAACCTGGGTTACGTATGCTATGAATCATCCAGTGCCAGCATGTTTAAGCAGTCATATGAAACCCTTGAGCTCTTGTGGTTGAACATATCTGTCTGTATATTTCTGAAATTTATAAGGATGTTTATGGACACTATTTTACAGGCCAGTCCAGAATTCCTAAAATCCTCATGTTTCACCTTAAAGATAAGCCATAGCTTACTGCTGCATTAAGCTTGCCATGAAAAACAGCAAGCTTATTATGTAAAGCGGACTAATCAATCAGACTTTCTGTAGCATAATTTCATTAGCCTTAAAAGTTAAGCTCAAGTTGTCTGTGAGAGAGCTGAGCGGGCTTATGAGGAAGTGAAGGAGATCTTGCTCTCTAGTGATGCTGACCAAATTGGTGGTCTACCCTTGTATCATCACTTTTTGGGGTTGATTCTAGCATGCCTCCCCTTGTAGGAACTGAAAGAATTGCTGTTTATTGCCCTAGAAAGAAGAAAGAACTATTTGCTAAAGTATTTGTGAGCAAACAGTGTGTGGCGAGTCTTTGGTGTTGCCTCAGACATGCTTTCCAGACCCTAAGTTGTTTAATGGCCATTAGATCTGAAGAGGTCAAAATTTTGTTTTTGGGGCTTGACAGTTATGGCAGCATAGACCTTAACAGGCTCTTTCCCAACGTTTTTAAAAAGATTGCTGATTTCATAGCTCCTAAGATTACTACTACACTTTGTTTGGAGGAAAGGAATTATTGTTGCATTACCTAAAACTCCAAGTCTGTCCTCATACCCATCAGAACTTAAGCTTTTTTCAATTACCCTTTTTATCCAACATTTTTCAAAAGCTCCTAAGCATTACAGTTTGGGTTTTATAAAGGCCTTGGTACCCGTTACTATCTACCCTTGCAGAGTGCTCTTGATTCAAGAGGACTCTGTGGTGCAGAGGCATGCATGGTGACATGGTCATTCTAGATTTTAGTTCAGCCTTTGACCATGTGAATCATAAAGCGCTTATCTACAAGCTAAGATTACTGGGAACTGGTGGATCTTTTATTAAAATTTTGAATGAATTTTTAATAGGCAGAACCAAAAGGGTCTGTGTTGATGGCCAGTAAAGTAGCTTTAAAAATGTTATTTCAGGTGTTCCTCAAGGTACTGTTCTTGGACCTTTGGTATTCATTTCCTATGCTAGTGACATGTAGCAAGGTCTGGAGAACAAATTAACTGCATGCATCAATGATGATACACTTCTAGCTGTTGTTCCTTCTCTGTGCCTCAAGTCTGTGGTTGCAAAATCCTTGAATAGACATCTAGCACATTTTGATAAGTAGAGTAGGCTTTGGGTCACAAAGCTTAATCCTTCTAAAACTCAAAGTATGGTAGTTAGTCAATCCAGAACACTTTTGTCTTGACATATAAATGGTATGGTTTAAAATGTCAGTGACTAGAGATTTAAACTTTTGATATAAGCTTTCTCTATTTCTAAAAAATATCAGATGAACCAACCATAATTGTTTTGATTCTTTTATTCCTTGTTTGGAGTGCTGTTCTCACATGTGGGCTTTGTATGCTGACTCTCATCTCAAACTCTTGGGTAGTTATGTCATCAGTCAAATATATGTTGCTAACTCTTAATGCTGGCTTGTATGCTTGTTTATTAAACATATTACAATGGCAGATATCCTCTGCACCCTTCATTACTTGACCTAGTCGCAGTTGCTCGCAACACTAGGCAGGCTGTTGCAGCAAACCATGTGTCATTTTTTAGATTTAATGGTGCTCAGTTTGCAAAGCATTTTATTTTGGCTACAACTAAAATGTGGAAGTTTCCCTAGTGCAGTTGTGGAGTCTTCTGATCTCCAAATGTTTAAGCGAGGAGCAAGTTCATTCTTTCTTTCTGCTGATGTCATTTTTATTTTCTTTTCCATCATATTTAATTATTCATCACCTTTGCCTTCAACCTGTCTCTATGCATGCTGCTTACCCTGTGGAACCCTCTTAGGTTTATAGTCTGTTGACTCTGTCCATAAGGGTTTTCAGCTGAAGATGTAAAGAAAGAAAAAAGTACATTAGAGATATCAGACAGTGAACAAACGAATGCACACATGTGACCGAGGCTTTCCTGTCTGTGCCTGTGAGAATGGGTGGCGAACAAATGAATGCACCACACCCACAGATGGTTTCCTGGCTGTGCCTGTGAGGGGGGAATGATGAACAAACACACATGCATTCATGGCCAATGCTTTCCTCTTTGTGCATCATGTTACAAAACAATATGCACTTACCGTGGGCCTGCCCCTCTCTCTCTCTTTCTCTTTCTCTCTCTCTTGTAAATTATTTTTATTAGCAGTACAGTGCTTTAATTGCTTTTGCTTACCTTTCTAGTCTCTCTCTCTCTCTCTCTCTCTCTCTCTCTCTCTCTCTCTCTCTCTCTCTCTCTCTCTCTCTCTGACAATTTCTTCCAAAAAGAATTTGGGCTTACTTATGTTTAAAAGGACACAATGCTTATGTTTTTTTATATTGTACAGGTTTTGTATACACAGAAGTCCCTTTTATCTGTTTTCACCATATCTGGAGCTCAACATTATTCAGAGGGTTTGCAGCACCAATATATATATATAAATATATATATATATATATATATATATATATATATATATATATATATATATATATATATATATATATATATATATATATATATATATATATATATATAATGTGTATATATATATATATATATATATATATATATATATATATATATATATATATATATATATATATATATATATATATATATATATATATATATATATATGCATAATAATAAAAAAACATATTCAGAAAGTTGGCAATGCTGTGTGGGGGGAAAGAGGCATTGGTAAAGCTACTTACAGTCATAAACAAGCTGAGAAAGGTTTATTGTGGAGGTGGTAGGGCGGGGATAGAGTGTCAAGGGGGGAGGCGTTTGTCTTCTTCAGAGCTTTCAAAACTGTTATGGGCTTGAAAGCACTGCATTATTTGACATGTCATCACATCACTTTGTTTACTGATTTTAATTGGCTCAGAAAGATACATCAAAACCGTACAATAACTTATGGTAGAAGGTGCATGGATGGGCAAGGACTCGTGTGCTTGTAATCTTTAGAGCTACTGGCACAAACACATATGTCATAAAGTTTTTTTGCCTTTGAATGGCTGATAGAGCTACGCATCATGATATCATCATAAAAGTTTCCTCTCACTGATTGCAGTTGCACATTATTTCTCAGTATTTGCATATGAGATGGTAGCTGTGTAATCATGTATTGTAATGTTCCTTAATCTAGTGGCTTCTGTTTCAGTACCAGCAGCGTTGCAAGTGCTGTTTTGTTGTGTGTATTGCTTGGTTGAAGGTCATCTAGTTGTGGTGACACATATTCAGTCAAATAGGTCAAGGTAAACACCTGCAGTAATTGATGCCTCAAAGAAAAATGGACCAATGATTCAATTGCACATGATCCCACACCACACATTCACCTTTGGACTATCTTGGTGAAGTTCCCTAGTCACATGGGGATGTTCTGATCCCCAGATTCTCGCATTGTGTGTGTTCAGTTTCCCTGAAACATGAATGGTTGCCTCATCACTAAAACAAGCTCGGTTGAGGAACGTTTCATCCTCAGAAATTCGTTCCAGCATGTTAACGGCAAACTTTTCGTCTTGGTGTATCATTTGTAAGCATACAATCTCAAGTTCGTGTGTAGGACTTTGTGCAATGTTGAACATGGTACCTGTAAGTGCCTGGAGGCAGTACGGATGGACTTTGTAAGAGAACGATCAAAGGCTTGTCTTACATGATCAATGTTTTCCTCAGATGTTCTTGGTCATCCACTCCTCCCTGTATCCAACACTGTATCTGTCTCCATAAATTTCTCATGCCATGCACGAACTAATGGATGTGGCAGTGGCTCTCTTCCATACTTAGTTCTTTGGTTTTGCTGAGTCTGCATATCCAATTTTGTTTCAATAAACCATGACACACATTTGTAACTTTTCTTGAGGAGTAGACAGTTTTTAGGGGTTCATTTAACAGTATTTTTTTCGTCAACAGGGTACCTGAAATACACCAATGCAATATGATTAAAAACTTTGGTAACTGCTGAGTACATAGAACAAATCTAATTAAGATATCTATTCCTATAAGAGCCCTGAAACCTTTAGTAAGAAAGAATGAAACGGGGAAGAGCCTTAATCCTAAATTTTACAAGTAAACCTTAATATTACATACATAATAAATCACTCAAAAAAATAGATGATATCGATATCAATTAACCCATGCCCAGGGTGATAGCACATTGAATCAGAATTACAGAAGTGGCAGCACCACACACATGGCTGTCCAAAAACTGTCCTGGAGTCACAAGGAGTCTGCAGCCAGAGGCTACAGCACACTGACACGAGTTAGCAACGTCTCTATACGGTGAACACAGTTTATATCCTTACCTGCTATCAAAACAGAGTCAGGCGTTTTCACGACTCCGGAGGTTAGCTGGAATAAAGTATGCAGGATGAGGGGAAAGACAGGCTGTCCTTCCAAGGGCAACAGGCAAGTCCAAGGATGCAAAGGCGAATAGTAGATACAGGGGAGCACAGGCAGTGCCCTCCAGAACGCACGGGAAGGGCGTCTGACCGCAGCAAAGGAGATGCCCCTCAGTGAGCAGCTGCAACAAAGTCTCCAGGCATCGTCCTCCGAAGTAAGGAGAAAAGGGGACCCTCAAATGCAGCAAGGCATTCAGACTGAATAAAATCTCCAGAGCATCTCCAGCGTATGGATATCCTGCAGGAATAAGGTCAGCAAAACCTCCACAATAAGGAGTTGAATACACACTGCCCTCACCCTCAGCCAACGGTCCCCTCCAAACATGAGGCAACGAATGGGGAATCACCAAACAAGCATTCAGCCAAATAAAAGAGAACAAAAAACAATTTTCATGGGCGAGGTACCACTTAAATAATAACAACCTTCAGTGGGAGCAAGAAGAACCTTAACCAGCTTTTCTTGTGGCATAAAAAGAAAATCAAATTGAAATTAACTGAAAGTAATTTACTTTAAAATGCCAAGAATAAAAACTAAGCAAATTATTACAATATATATATATATATATATATATATATATATATATATATATATATATATATATATATATATATATATATATATATATATATATATATATATATATATATATATGTAATCCGTAAGCTACAAACGTCCTTTAATACCCAATTCGCTCTACCTCAGAAGTAATATATTTTCATATTTGTTACCGAAGGGGAATTTTTTTAGTTGATAATAAGTTCGTCGTCCCGTCGGCTCGAACCAACGAAGGACAAGAACTCAGGACTACAGTGGATGCCTTTACCCACACGCACACGGCTCGAGCCCATGGGACGACGAACTTATTATCAACTAAAAAATTCCCCTTCGGTAACATATATGAAAATATAGTATTTCCGAGCTAGAGCGAATTGGATATTAAAGGATGTTTGTAGCTTACTGATTGTATATGAATCACGGTGATGTGATAAAAAGTCACACACACACATATATATATACATATATATATATATATATATATATATATATATATATATATATATATATATATATATATATATATATATATATATATATATATATATATATATATATATATATATATGTATATATATATATATATGTATATATATATATATATATATATATATATATATATATATATATATATATATATATATATATATATATATATATATATATATAGTATATATATATATATATATATATATATATATATATATATATATATATATATATAATGGTTTTGCTGCTACCTGACGTGTAAACTGTCACCAGACTGACTAGTCTGACTTTTTTCTGCAGGATTATAATGAAAGACGTTTATGTATTTGGTTTTAAAACCGTTCCAAAAATAATCATAGTCACCTAATGTATTTATTGTGAAGAGGAAACTAATAGAAAACAGACATCTAGTTTTCAATTTTACTATTTATTAATCTGAGGGAATTCTACATAGAAAATGCTCATTACGGAAATATTTCTGCAAGTGATGTCATGTTCGTAGTATGGCGTCTTCATTCGTTTAGCAGAAGAATTTCCATCGATACACAGCCCTGGTGTAAATGGAGCGTGGCCCAGGCAGGGCCGAGACGAAATGCCGACTAGTCAATTTCCTTCCGCTCCAGATGCAACCACCTTTCTTAAACCCATCTTGCTCTTAATCTATTTGCTGTTCTTTGTAATAATTCTCCTCCATCTCTTTTGTGGAATGGAATGGAATGGAGTATAGAATAAATGCCAAAGGCCAAGCTTGGGGGGACTTATGAGATCATTCAGCACTGCGAGGGAAACTGAGAGTAGAAAGATTTGAAATGTGCAACAGGAGGAAAACCTCGCAGTGCCACTATGAAGGAATTCTTAGGAAAGGGTGGATAGCAAGATGGAAGAAACAGAATATGAATGGAGGAGGTGCAGTAAAAGAAATGAAAGGGGTTGCAGCTAGGGGCCAAAGGCACACTGCAAAGAACCTACAATGCACCGCATGAGGTGCACTGACGGCACTATTCCGTGGATGTTTCTTTGAAGTCTGCATCATTTAGGCCTTTCAATGAATGTTTATAGTTTTTAATAACAGACAATAACGTATACCATCATTCTGGGACAGAGAATGTGCCCCTAAAAGCAGATCATCAAAATAAGCTGAAGCAGTTATCTATAATAATAAAATCCGAGTGGATCTTGTTTGTCCTCCCCCAGATGACAGTAGGGGAGACATGACAGGCCACCCTCCCCAGCAAACTGGTTTGTCTGCCCCCCGCCCCCTGCAAACTGGTTTGTCCGCCCCCGGTGGGGGCAGGGAAGGTAGGGGAACGGGAGGGTAGGGGAGACATCCCCCCTCTTCCTGCACACCTGCTTGTCTGCCCCGGGTGGGGGCGGGGTAGGTAGGGGAGAGAGCAGCGCCGAGTTCAAATCCCCTACGCTAACAAACTTTAAAGCGCCAGCAGCCTCGGTAATACAAAATGAATAAACTCTGAGAGTTAAGACATATCATTGAACCTACAATATATGAAACTAACTACCGTCAGAACCGGTTCACCAAAAAGAGATGTCAAGCAGCAGCGTGTGCCAGGTAATTCAAATGTGTTGAGTGATAACATACCACCAGCTGACTTTGAGGAAATCCTCCAAGTCGTATACTAATATTATTCATCATTATGTCATCGCCTCCCACCATATATAAAAATTATTCTTAAGGAAAAACGAATATTTTTGGGGACTGGAAACGGATCCTGCAAATATTTAGAACTCCCTTTAACACTTCTGGTGTACTTCTAATTAAATATTCAACTAAAAATACCGGATTGGAGACTTTTAGAGAAAGTAAAGCATTTATTCGACATCACACATTTTTGGAAGCCTGGTATTCCTACTGAATTAGACTCAATTTACTGGAGAAAAGATTTTTAATTGACTTCACAAAAACTTGTCTGATTCAAGTTATAAAAATCTGATATTGTCTTAATTATGGTAGCAAAGTTTTCTACGTAAACTGAACAAGCTGGAAACAAATCGGATAAAATTTTAATGCAAATGAAACAATTGAAAAACTGAAGATAAATTAAAAAATATAAACGTATCCACGGGGCTGTGATAAAAGCAGAGCTACAGAATACGAAATGATTCTGTAGAAAATAATACAGAAGTGTATCTGTCATCTGAAGTCCCCTCCAGTTAGACAGCCTCCTATTCTTCGAAATGTGGGGAGCTAAATGGAGAGCTCTCAGCGTCTTCTTGAGGCGTCTTATGCATTATTCTCATTAGCGAGCCTCAGATAATGCTCCACAGGCCACAGGACATTCAGCCTTCTGTTATTCATCAACAGGGTTGAAATTCGGATATTTATGTTGGATGAATAAGGAACGTCGTTGTCAACTTAAATTCCAATTCTTTGGAAAGGATTACACTGATGACGTTGGGAAAATAAACAGACGAGTAAGACATACTAGAACAAATTAATAATACTTATAGGTGCACTAGGCCATAGATTTTCTTTCTTTCGATTCGTAATTCCCTTCCAAAACCAGGCCGGGGAGAATTTCAATATATCAGGGTTTTTTTTCGGACACATGGAAGTTATTAATATTTATCAGAAAATCTTCCTCATTTTTCTCATTTGACTTCTTTACAGTTATCAGAATCTCTTGGCGTTGCCTACATTCCTGAATAAAAAGTAGATAAAATATTCATTTACGTCTTAGACATCGGGTTTATTTCACATCAAACCTACAACAAAGAGAATGGAAGCTTAAACTGACTTTAAAAAGGATGCATATATATATATATATATATATATATATATATATATATATATATATATATATATATATATATATATATATATATATATATATATATATATATATATATATATATATATATATATATATATATATATATATATATATATATATATATATATATATATATATATATATATATATATATATATATATATATATATATATATAATATATATATATATATATATATATATATATATATATATATATATATATATATATATATATACACACACACACACACACACACACACACACACATATATATATATATATATATATATATATATATATATATATATATATATATATATATATATATATATATATATATATACTGTATATATAGTATATTTATTATATACTGTGTATACATATAAATTACATATGTATGTGTGTATATATATATATATATATATATATATATATATATATATATATATATATATATATATATATATATATATATATATATTATTTTACCCAGGAAAATGGTTACTGTGAGCCAAGTATCAACACCTACCATTACTTTAGCCTTGTAATCTAACTTCGTGGGTCCAGGAAATCATAAAACACAAGAAAAGGGGGATTTTCATATGAGCTTATGGCTCTACTCACAAGGAATGTGAATGTAAAACACATTAGAGTTAAGTTCCTGTGACGAAGATTGGGCATCAATCACTCCTCCAGTATAGCGATCCCACGCGCATCTTATGGCAATCTGTCTCACAACTTCATGACGTCCCTTGAGTGTCTGTCCCACGTCTCCTTCGTCTGTCCCTATTTAAGGCATCGGCCGAGGGGTAGAGTGGCAGTCCCTGGACAATGCAGTAGTCATCTTCAATGAGTCAACTCGTCCAGGTGTGCTGAACATCTGGTTGCTTCCCGATGGGGTGCCTGCAAAAGAATCCCACACAGTTCACTCTGCCCCAAAAGAGAAAGTTGTAAAGTAGCTTAAGGATGCTAAGCTTCTTTAGGAAGGGGCCTTAATCCCTCTTTTCCCTACCTTCAACCCACTAAGCAAATGCCAGGTCAAGGATAAGACAATAAAACAGTGTTTTTATGGTGGTTTCTTGTGAGAGATATAATAGCTCCCCGCGCAAGATGACATGTCGCACCTTCAATCGGGTGCGAATGTCAATTAACAAGAAGAAGTCAGCAGAGAAATGCTTTATGTTACTCTATATATTGCTCTGAAATGATCTTTAATTACAGTTTGTTCACAAGTCTCTGCGGCACACAAAGTATATATCTCACTGAGGAATGAACTGAACAACTTACATTACTCGCAGAGTGCATTGTGGTTTACAAAACAAGGAAATTTCCATTACGTACGGGTTTTTGTAAGTCACTAAATACTCTAATTTGACTGATGCTTTAACTGCCTGGAATTTGTTAATCACAAGAGCTAAACTCGACAAAATACAAGTTACTGAAGACTATGAGGCAGGGCAGCTAAGAATATAGGAGGTTGCTGTAAAATACTAACACAATGTACATGTTATCGTTAAGATAAAAGTCTTAAAATAATCATGCACTTAATGCTAAACAGTGATTAGAAGCATGTAGTTAGTTTGCCTTGAGGAGGTGGTCTGTATGATAATACAACGTTGGTTTTAAATGATATCCCCTTTACTAGAAATTGTAATGACAAATACTCCTGTGATGGCAGGAGTATTTGATTTATTATTTTTAGCGCATTTCGCCCATGAGGGAGAGTGGCCATAAACCTTGCACACCGTGCATTGGCTTTGGTTAAAATCTTTTTGCAGTGACCCTGTGGAGGGCGCAGGCGAGTTATTAGGTGGGTTTCCGGGAGAGGATTTAAGAGGCGCTGTTTGCTTGTGTCGGCACTGCTCGGTGGAATGCCTGACTTTCCTACAGAACCCGCACACAACGGGTTTCTGTGATTGCCCATTCTTCGGCAGAGGGACACCTGTGAAGAAGGAGGGAAGGATAGATTTTCCGCCCCAGAAAGCTGTCGTGGGCGTGATGGGTGTCCCACGTGTCGGCGAGGCGACAGCACTCAGCCAGTGTCGTCGGTGCCTTTTCGCCTATATGAGTGGCTAGGGCAGGAGGCACGTAGAGCAAGAAATGCTCTTATCTAAATTGTTCGAGGATGGCCTCGGCAGAGGAGACTCCCAGGGATTCTAGCCATTTCGTGAGGGCTTGCTCGGATTGGTATGCCCAGTCGGTCCAGGTCTGGCCTGCTTCCTTTATTTGCCCTCTCCAGTGCCGCCTCCAGCATTCGGGGATAATTTCGTGAGCCTTGGTGATGGCTTGGCGTACGGAGTCCTAATTTTCTTGATCCTCCCCAGGGAGGGCGTGCAGGGCGATCAGGACCTTCCCCAAAAGGAACTTGGTCAATAGCAGGGAGACTTTGGCGGGAGAGAAGGTGTAGCAGCCCAGGACTTTCTCTGCTCTGTCGAGCCACACCTCAAGTTCAGCCTCGGTCCATTTCGGCATGAAGACATGGGCCTGGTCATTCCTAGAAACCAACACATCCAAGAATGGAAGCGTATTTTCCGACTCTTTTTCCAGGGTAAATTTTATATTAGGGTGCTGGGAATTGGCGAACCCCAGAAAAGCGTCAGCATTAAAATACGCTTCCATTCTTGGATGTGTTGGTTTCTAGGAATGACCAAGGTTTTAGTACGGGAATTTACCGCAAAGGAACGTTCACGGGTCTAGGAATGAATTTTTATAGTTCTTGCTATTTTAATTTTAAGTTGAATTCGATTGTCACTCTCCTCCACAGGGCATTGACACATACATCTTCCTGGTTTAGTTTCCACGAGGAAATCATTAAATTAGGTATTTATTTTGAAAACAATTGTTTTCCTCGTAAACTCTTTCTCAGGTACTTAAATAAAATACTCTACCGGAAAATGGTACCTCCTATCTCTATCAGCACTGTTCCCAAATTAAAAATGTATGCGAGTTTTCCGTTTCTTCATGATGACAATTTCAGAAAAAAGCTAATTGATATAATACACAAAGAACTACCAGCCCTAAACTTGAAACTTATTCCTAAGAACCCAGTCACCATTGGTTCTCTGTTCATATACAAAGACAAGCTGAGTCCAATGTTTACATCCAACGTTGTATACAAATATATTTGCCCTAGATGTAGTCGAGGGACCTATGTTGGATGTACAAAAAGGCTACTAAAAGTACGCTTGGACTCTCATAGAGGAGTAAGTTTTAGGACAGGGGGTAGACTGTCCAATCCAGAACAATCAAATATTCGGAATCACTCAAAGATCTGTAAAACACACATAGAGGCCAAAGATTTCCAAATCATAGGACACGTACAAAATGAAAACGAACTTCACGTCTTAGAGTCCATAATGATAAAAAAGCTAGTTCCGTCGTTAAACTCGCAGAATTCCTCCATCCAATTGTACATTACGTAATGGCCCATTGCACTTCGTCTTTCGTTTCTCGGTCTCTGAAGGTTCTGTTTAGTTTCTCTTTGATACTGCCCGCTGGGTGGGTGTTTTACTCCGTAGTGTTTTTTGCGCTTTTATGTTTCTTCTTTTGGCAGTATTAATTTTATTTTGACCTTCAATTTTTTTTTTTTTTTTTTTTTTTGCTGGTTTTTTACTAATTTTATTTTGTCTCACTTTAAATATATTGATGTAACCAGTGGTGTCAAGATTATTTTACGTCTTTTTACATTTTTAAGTTTTTAAGTTTATGTTCTTTTTATATCTTTGTATTCTGATTTGTTTTTAAATTTCACTATTCTGCTATATTTTGCTTTTACTGAGGATGTCAATGTAGTAAATCTATGTATTTTGTCGAAATATTCTAAGAGTATTACGAGTAATATGGTGTTCAAATATTTGCAGCCTTCAAAATGCAACCGAGATGGTTTGTGAAACGTCGGCACAATAAATCATGAAAATGCTCTGTGCTTTCCTCGTTACCCCGTCGATGTGGATTTGAGCAGTGGCTCCTGTTGTGATTTATATATATATATATATATATATATATATATATATATATATATATATATATATATATATATATAATATATATATATATATATATATATATATATATATATATATATATATATATATATATATATATATATATATATATATATATATATATATATAATTATATATATATAAATACATAAATTATATATCATACATATAATATATATATATATATATATATATATATATATATATATATATATATATATATATATATATATATATATATATATATATATATATATATATATACACATATACTTATACACATAATATTGTAATATGCAATTGCTATTTGCAAGAGCACGTGAAGCTCCACTCATTTTTAAATTTAACTTGAAAGAAGAAAGCAGGTAAAGTACAAACAGTAAGTCAACTTCACAACCACCCAGAACCACGGAATAGGGAGCGATCAAAACAACTCCTGACATTAGCATCCACTAAATTCTCGACGCCTTCACAAAATGACTCTGCCCTTCCTCTCTAAGCCTTAATTCTGCCTTTGTCAACCTTTAATTTTCCCTGGTACAGTCTGGGTTTTAGAGTTGTTACGACGCCCCGTCTTCCACTATAATTTTCATTCTTTCTGACATTTCCACCCCTTGGAGTTCTGAGAAAATAAGTGAAGTGTTAACGTTTTCATTTCAAGTAATGTAAGCATCTTCGTAGCATTTGCTATTGCATATTGTTCCCTCTCAGCCTTCAGTACTCCCTACGCGACCGTGAAAGTGTTTTCTCTGCATCAAAGTGACAGTAAGTTTGTCTTGCAGAATAGGCGTTTGATGCTGTGTGTTTACCTGTTCGCCCACGGTGCCAATTCCTGGATTCCCGACGTGGAAGAACACTTCAAGAATAATTCCTGAAGACTTATATGCCTGCGTGTCAGAACTCTGCACATTCACTTAGTCTTAGAGGTTTTCCCACAGTGGATTTTATTTCAGAGATAATTAATTCTATGTTAAGAAAATTCATCATAGATCGTAAAGTCTTTGATATTGGCACTATTTGTTTTGTGACTAACGTAATATCAGTGCCAAGGGGCTAGTGAGGAGCTCCCTTTGCAATATCCTTCTGATCTTTATAATAAAACCTAATTAGTGAAGTCTTGCATTTCTTTTGAAAACCATTTAGTTTATTAACTTAATTCTTTTCATGAGTTTAGAGTGCATAGGGCTAGATAGACCAACCCCAGGCTAGCAGTAAGCTACAAACGTCCTTTAATATCCAATTCGCTCTACCTCGGAAATAATATATTTTCATATATGTTACCGAAGGGTTAAATGCGTCCACTGTAGTCCTGAGTTCTTGTCCTTCGCTGGTTCGAGCCCACGAGACGACAAACTTATTATCAACAAAAAAATTTCCCTTCGGTAACATATATGAAAATATATTATTTCGGAGGTAGAGCGAATTGGATATTAAAGGACGTTTGTAGCTTACTGATTGTATATGAATCACGGTGATGTGATAAAAAGTCATATATATATATATATATATATATATATATATATATATATATATATATATATATATATATATATATATATATATATATATATATATATATATATAATATATATATATATATATATATATATATATATATATATATATATATATATATATATATATATATATATATATATATATATATATATATATATATATATATATATATATATATATATATATATATATATATATATATATATATATATATATATATATATATATATATATATATATATATATATATATATATATATATATATATAATATATTATACGTATATAATTTTTGTGGTTACTTACACCATGAGACTTTTTATATTCACAAACAATAAGCTATAAATGTCGTTTAATATCCAATTAACTCTACCTCAGGAAAAACATACACTGAAGAGGAATTATAAAAGATAAGAGACTCGTCACTTACAATTCCCCTTCAGTTTATGTTATTCTCGAGGTTGAGTTAACTGGATATCAAACATTATTTGTAGCTTTATATTTGTGAATACGTGTACGTATATATGCAGTCATTATCTCCAACGTCACTGGATGCAAAGAGCCTCTGCAAAATTCTATCAATGATTTTCTTGCGCTTTGTCTTACAAAATCTCCTCTCGTCTCTGGCCTTTCTTTTCATAGTTCTCATCCACGCAGGTCTGGGTCTCCCAACTTTTCTGGTGCCCACAGGAGTAAAGCTGACACTATCGAGTATTATTCTCCTATGGGTTGTGCGGAGGAAGATGCCGTTTTAAGGTTATTTCATCTACATACAGAACCTCCATAATTTCCTTTACGGTGCCATTTGTAACCATATCCTGCCACTGACTCCTAATATTCTTCTCAAACCTTTATTTGCAAATCAACAAAATCCTTCAGCTATAGATTCACTGTCATGCCACAATTCATACCTATATAACAATACAGATTATTCTAAATAATGTATAATCTTACTTTTGCATGAAATTTCAATTTATTTGATTTCCAAATTTTATTCAGCTTGCCCATTATTTAATTTGCCTTTTTTCAGTCTTTCATTAAATTCCAACTCAAGAGAACCTCTTGATAATTTACACTTAGTTTAGCCAAATACCATTTCTGCAGGAAAAGGCATTTACTTTTTCACAGAGGGCGATGAGTAAGCCTAGGAGGATCCGGGGAAGCTGTACCTTCCATTCAAGTCCTTTGCCCTTGGCAATGAGTGCAACCTTGGGGGATCAGTGAGCTCTTTCACCCATGCCAATGGCAGCTGGGTTGTATGCTGTGGTGCTGTGGATATTTGGACCCATTAATTTGGCCAAAGTGGTCTACATCCCCGAGATGAAAGCTGGCTGTCTCTGTCAAAAGTTATGTTGTCAGGGATGCCAAAATGTCTGGCCTAACCATCAAGGAGTGCCTCAGCTTGAGCACTTGCTGTTGCATCTCTCATCAGTATTGCTTTTAGTATGGCTTCCAGCCATCACACAGCACTTTCTGTTGCTATGAAGATGAATTTAAGCATGTTGGAGAAGGTAGGGGTCCCACAAAGTCAACGTGGAGATGGCTAAACCATCATCTGGTGGGGTGGGAATTCATCAATGTGACAGGTTATTTTGCTCTTTTGGCACTTCATGCACTGTTTGGCCTATGTTTGTAAGTCTCTTTTTGCTCCATGCCTTAAAGACTTTTGTGCCACTTGTCTGGCTGTTGTTCTGCCAGATGGATGAGTGAGTCTACTTATTCCTCAAGAGCTCTAGGCATTAGGAGCAGCAGACAGCTCATGCTGGTATCGCAAAGGATGATCCATTCCATGTCATCAAAAGGGACATCTTCCCATCACAGTCTTAGTATACAGGTGCAATAATCTCTTATTTCTATGCCTTCTATCCCGGATGGTAGGATTCAACAATGTCTGAAAGTTGTTGCTGCTCTTACTGGTGGGTGGTGTACGCATCCGGTTTTTCAGTTGAGGTGTAGATGAATGGTTAATGGGATGTAGACCTTCAAGTATACAGGTATATCTAAAATGTCTGGTACTTGGGTGTACAGCTAGGAATTCTCTGATGAAGCTGCTGTATTTTTTCTTGGCTTGAATGGGTTTGTACTGTTGATGGCTCACAACAGTTGTGAGAGTAACTCTGGCATGGGCGATAGGAAATGCCAGTTTAGTGGTGTTTGCAATTGTGTCTTTGGTTACTTTGAAGGGGTTGAATTGGGCCCAACTTGGGAGTCTTAATATTCCCACTACATGTACATGCATTTTAGAAGGGTCTCATGGTCTATGTCACGCCGGACAGGAATCTGTGGTACAAATCTACCGTTCTTGTGAATTCTTGTAGTTTGTTTTAAGGTGGTTACAGTCATGTATTTTATGAAGGATGACACTTGCTGTTTGATTTCTTTACCCTGGACAGTTGGGAGGCCAAGCTGTTTGGTTTCTTTACCCTGGACATTTTGGAGGCCAAGGGTCTGGAGGCCTCCTGCATAAGCCACCCATTCCATATACTTGAAGGCATTCTTCACAGCCCACTGTCTTGATGTAGTGGAGTATGCAGTGTTTGGCAGGGATCTCAGGCGTCTAAGTTTAAGCCTGAATACATCGTAAAACCCCTACATTATGGGGCATAGGTCCATGAAGCCAATTGATGAGATAGTCAGATGCTTCAGGCCCGAGGAGAGTGGAGGCGTATGGAAAGAGGAAAGTTCCAGAAGGTAGTGGTGCATTGTGTCCACTAGCAGCCCAAAGTATCCATACAAGTCAGCACCAAGCAGAGGCATCTAAATGTCGGCAACAGTGATCTCCACCTATATTTTCTTCCAATTCGGAGGTGAGGGTATAGTGACCATACGATGGTATGGGCTGCTGTTAGCAGCTCCTACTTGTGGTGCTCTGGGTGTCTGGTGTTCATCATTGGTCATCCTCAAAGTGAGTAGTTTGGGATTGAAGGTGTCAAGTGTTCACCAGAACTTCCTAATGGAGGCATGGTTAGTAATATAGAATCTGGTGGTGTTGTAGCAGCCAGTTATTTTTCCGAGTGGTTGTCCCACTCGAGTGTTTTCCAGCTACCTCTGGGAGTACAGTTCCTGAACGCTTTCCATACCTCATGGTGGAATATGGACATTATGGGTGATTGGGATGCCTGCTTTGTAACAGCTTATATAGTTGCTTTTGCACAGTGTTGACTTGCTCGTCATCTTGGTCCTGGTCATCTTCAGCCTTGCAGATGGCGAGGGCAATGTGTTGCAAAGACTTGGAGGCCTCCAACTTGTCTGCCTTTTTTTTTTTTTTTTTAGTAAGTCTGCCATGGGTGCTCCCTTGGAGTTGGGGAGGGAAGCTAGGACATTTGTTAGAAGGCAGCAGAGCCATGTCTCTCTGGCGAGGATTCCCAACAGTGACCAGTTCTGGGAGTGTGAGCAAAGACTCAAGTTCAGCCAAAGATGCCCTCACCAGCATATCCCCCAGTGGAGTTAAACAGAACTAAATGTTATCTGGTAAGAGCAGGTGGTGTTAGGGAGAACTGTGCATCCAGCCAGCATATGACACAGGGGAAAAGTGTGTCCAGGATCTCCTTGAGAACATGGCTTTCTTTCTTTGGCTAAAGACATTTCAGAGGCAGAGATGAATTTGAGAACCATGCTGGTCTACCAGATCACTCTGAGGGGTCACCAGTGTAGGGACTGATACACAAAGAGATGCTCAGAGTTAGCTGGTTTATTGCCAGGATGTAACCCTTTTGATAGGACATGCAGTGGGACAACTGGTTACAGGTGTTACGCCTGTATGCGACCCAGAATGGGTGACAGGCGATGCTAGTGATATACAGGTATAAGCATGTGAAAACGAGGGTCCCCTGTGACTGGCTGCCAAACTTGGCAATTAAGCTTGAGAGTTCTGTAGTGAAGCTCAGAGCTTAACAATCTAGTAATTCAAGGTCCAAGTATAACACCGCATGTTCCTATTGAAAAAGTTTCTAGCAGATGGTACAACCAAGAATCTTATGATTAAAATTATAATTTCGTTTTATGAGTGCAAATAACTGCAATCAGTTACAATACATGTAAACTGTATTACCTTAACTTTTAAGGACTAATCATGACAACATTAAACACAAAGATCAAGTAATAAAGTTGTAATGAGAACTAAGGGAAAATGTTATATATATGATCTATACCTTTCAAACCTTCAAGCAGTTACAAATCATGGTTAAAATTTATAAATTAAACAATGGCCTTGACTTAATTTGAGAAGGTGGCCTATATTGACTGCCACCAATCTTTTACCTGGTAAAAGAAAACCAGAAATAAATCTATTTATAATGAGTACACTGGGATCAAGGTTAGTCTGTAATAATATACCAAACCTTACCAGCAGGCTCAATTTTAGATTTCAAAAAACAGGTTCAGTATGTTATCTAAAGATTTAATGGAGTTCTGACTCCACAGTAAGTTCTCGGTGTATTGTAAGAGACCCATCCATCGCACCGATGGCGTCTCTTTTGAGCACACGCGTGTGCGTTCGTGCGTCATATCTTCGGAGGGACCCAGACAAAGAGAAAAACAAAAGCATCTTATTTTCTCTCACTCAAGGAATGCAACTTCTACCATACAATATTTCCGTCTGTTTCTCCCTAACCATTGTTGTCTTGATATATGTACAATCACCACTACTTGCACTGCCATGCAATTATTCTAATCATGTACTCATAATGTTCCACCAAATATTCAGTATCAAATTGTATTTATGTTTCTGTTTGTGAAGACGCCTGTAAAAGCCAGATGTTGTCTCTTCCAAACAAGTGTGTGTTCGTCAATCGTCATCATCAGAATGGACAGGACAAAACAGGAGCGTCTCGTTTTCTTTCTCTACAGGAACGCGATTTCAACCATACAATATTTCCGTCTGTTTCTCCCTAAGCATTGTTGTCTTAATGTATGTACAATCACTACTACTTGCATTGCCATGCAAGCATTCTAATCATGTACTCATAATGTTCCAACGAATCTTCTGTATCAAACTGTATGTGTGTTTCTGTTTGTGAAGACGCCAAATGTCTCTCCATTTCACACATATTATGCTACTGCATTGTATCCATTAATGTCTTGAATCTCAAACAATTGGCCATATGTAGAATTTCCTGGCCTTTCCACGGATGTATGTTTCATCACTGTATGTTAATCATGTCTCTTGATATCGCCATCTGTTTGTCTGCCGACAAACACAGATGTTTGAACCTTTTATCTCTGTTTTACCTGTCTGTGTGTAGACGCTACATTACCGCTCGCCTGCGTCAATAACATCTTCGAAGATTCTGTACATTTATCTCAGTAAGGAACAACCAATTAACCAGTAAACACCCAGCCAGTATGTCACTCATCCCCCAGTCCTTACACTGGTGACCCCGGAGTGACCCGAAGGACCCAGCTGACCCAAGATGACGACCCACGCGCCAACAGACCCTTCGCCGCCTCGCTTCTTCCCGCCGTTCCTGAGTTCTCCGTAGAGGTCCGACCCTCCGAGATGACCCACCCCACCACCAGAGCCCTGGACGCCTCCTCCAGGAAACCTGAAGCCGCCCCCGCACTCGCACTGGACAAGCTGACCAACGAAGGACCAGCCACGTCATCCTTCAGCCTGCTGCCGCCCCTCTCGAGCTGGCTACCAAGGATCAGCCGCCGTCATCCTTCAGCCCTCGAGCCAGCCACCGAAGGATCATCTGACGTCACCCTTCAACCCGCTCCCACCCTCCTCAAGCTCCTGCTGGCCGGTGCCGCCCTTCAGCCTCCTACCCACCCCTAGCCCAAGCCCTTCGAGCCAACTACAATTGTCGGCAAGACAGTTTCCGCATCGTTGCCTCACTTGTGGGGGGAATATTGCAAGTGCCCGTCACCCCGATGCCGTCTCTTCCAAACAATCAGATGTTACCCACGTCTTGGGGGAGAGTACTGTAAAAGCCAGATGCTGTCTCTTCCAAACACGTGTGTGTTCGTGTGTTCGTCAGTCGTTATCATCGGAATGGACAGGACAAAACAGGAGCGTCTCGTTTTCTTTCTCTACAGGAACGCGATTTCAACCATACAATATTTCCGTCTGTTTCTCCCTAAGCATTGTTGCCTTAATGTATGTACAATCACCACTACTTGCATTGCCATGCAAGCATTCTAATCATGTACTCATAATGTTCCAACGAATCTTCTGTATCAAACTGTGTGTGTGTTTCTGTTTGTGAAGACTCCAAATGTCTCTCCATTTCACACATATTATGCTACTGCATTGTATCCATTAATCTGTCTTGAATCTCATGCAATTGGCCGTATGTAGAATTTCCTGGCCTTTCCACTGATGTATGTTTCATCATTGTATGTTAATCATGTCTCTTGATATCGCCATCTGTTTGTCTGCCGACAAACACAGATGTCTGAACCTTTTATCTCTGTTTTACCCGTCTGTGCCTAGACGCCACATTACCGCTCGCACGCGTCAATAACATCTTCGAAGATTCTGTACATTTCCCCCCACCAAAATCACTTTCATGTATCATAATAAAGTTTTCATCCAACCTACCCATCTCACAGACTCATCATCAACATAGAGTTACGGGCTGCTCTAGGAGCAAGAGCCCGTGCTGGCACAAGGCCAGCTAAATCTAAAACAACAAAAATGTACATTTATCTCAGTAAGGAACAACCAATAAACCAGTAAACACCCAGCCAGTATGTCACTCATCCCCCAGTCCTTACATGCCAAACGTCTCGCCATTTCACATATATTATGCTACTGCATTGTACTCATTAATCTGTCTCGAATCTCATGCCATTGGTCATATGTAGAACTTCCTGGCCTTTCCATTGATATATGTTTTATCACTGTACGTTTATTATGTCTCTCACAATCGCCATCTGTTTGTCTGCCGACAAACACAGATGTCCGAAACATTACCTCTGCTTTGCTCTGTCTGTGTGTAGACGCTACTTTGCGGCTCGCACAGACCTATAACATCTTCGAAGACTCGTACATTCATTTTACGGGCTGCTCAAGGAGCAAGAGCCCGTGCCAGCACAAGGCTGGCTTAATCTTAAACAACAACAACAACAGTACATTCATTCAGTAAGGAACCACCAATACACCAGTCAACACCCAGCCAGTATGTCATTCAATCCCGTCCTTACACGTGAAGTGCATTGAAAGCAACCCTTACAGTGTTTAAGAAATCAGTTAAACGCAATGGGCAAGTTATCTACATGTATGCAACTATATAAGGTATCCTTCAGGAAATGTGAGGCTAAGGTCATGCCTACGTTATCAAATTTTAGTACAAGTAGTTGTGTTCCTGCTAAGATGCGTCTGCGGATAAAGTACAGGAAGGTATCCTTCAAGATGTTCGAGAGAGCGAGCTAAATAAAATCAATTCGAAGTGCAGTAACATTAAACTTCTGTCGCTGCCGAAATGGGGTTTACAAGGTGAAGACGAGAAACTGCGTTCTGATGGGGTTTCCAAGGTGAAGACGAGAAACTGCGTTCTTATCGTGGTATAGCCGTGACTCAACGAGATACATCTACAGTACGTTTTAAGTTAAATGACGTTATCTTCGAAAATGACTTCGTTTTCACGTGCTTTTTCCCATTTTTAAATGACAGACACTATAAATAGCAGCATATAATTCGCTCTACTTGAAAGTTCTTTATACCTTATTTCTTTGATTCAGTTCGAGATTAATCATAGAACACACGTACAGGGAAAATATCATTACTTGTACTTGAAGGAATACATAATTCACTATGACATCAGCATTACCTACAGCTGTAAAGGCTACGAACCTTACTGATATGACAAAAATGTTTAGGTTACCGGTAAGTTATCGTACTGAAGTTTTAAATGAAAATGTTTACATTATGTACAACAACAAATTATAAAAATCAGATACTTGTAGCTTATTCGTTGTAGCCATTCGAAAATATTATTCGCCAGCTGAACACTACTTTTTCCATATTTTCTACACACACTGTCTCAAGGTACACACAACCGAAGACCTTCCGACAAGGAAGTAGAGCTTCCAAAGTGACAAGCTCATCGACAGTTCACTTTTACCGAATGAAATTGGGTTAAACTAGGAGATACATCAAAAGGAAAAACAAAACACCTGATTACATTCTTATATACATTTATTTACATCGTTGAGATTAATATACATTTTCACAGCACCAAAGATTTGTACGTACTGTACACATCAATATTTCATTACTAAATTAGTACAAAAATTATCTATGGTATTCAACATGTTACTTCATTGTTTATTGTAATTCAAATATCCTGATAAAGTATACTTCAAGGAACAATTCCACCTTCATTCGCTCAAAAATTATAAGTATAACATTCATAGTATAAATTAAGGTACAAAGAAACGTAACTGTTCGAATATCAATAATAATTTCTTAACTTAGGAAATGCTAAACTTACGTGACTTGGCTCTGACGTCATCTGCGGTTGTTTAAAAATCCCTAAACTTTTTCTTTTTTGATAAAAAATAATTAGTGTCATCAAATGATACGACATAAGACGCAAACTAATTTATAAGACAAGCCTCAAAGTATCAGTAAAATAAATAAGTTAAAACAGCCTGAGGTATTTTCTAGAATAGGTTTTACAGGATCATAATTTTTCAATACATATGGACTAGTTAGTTTAACGATTGCTTTTGGTCTGCAGATTTACATCAGGCAGCTACTACGTCACAATTAACTTCCTTGGGACATTAGTGAAAATACATAAAGGAGAATGGACATATTAAAAATTGATTTTTCTTTTTTCAATACAAAATACCTATCTGTTCCGGCTGTCAAATTCACAGAAGCCTGTGAATGCACATAATACATACATATTACACTATTGCGAGCATGCAAGCACGTCAATGTGGGAGAGGAATCACTGTCGAAATACCAATAGCTCTATATTAGAAATTACAGGAAATTATTTTTGCACAGTAAAGTAAAGTAAAAACTCGAATAATTCAAAGTGACCACCAACATTTTTGCACAGTGAAGTAAATAGTAGCAAAATATTTACCAAAAAGACTTACAAGTAAAAACTCGAATAATTCAGTGACCATCAAAACTTTCCTTATTCTATATAAGAAATATGGAGAGACCTATCACAGTCAATTTAATGTGAAATGTAATCGCTTTTAATATTTACCTCTAATCCATTACTTCCAAAAATTAAGAGACGTTTTCAGGCGTCTCTTATAAACTTTATATAAAATATAATTACACCGAAACCTAGAGGCACTTTGCATGTCGTCAAATAGAACCTACTAAATTACTATGTTTACTTGGTAACACGTTTCTTCATTAAGAGCATTAATAGGTATACTCGAGCCTACAGCTATCGCAATATGGCAAAAGTATCTAAAACCATCAAGAGAATTCATAAGGGAAAGTCTGTCACTCTGGGTTACCACATTCTGAAGTCAAATGCGGATGTGAAACTCGAGCACAGAAAGCTGCTGCATTCATCGTTAAACAACTTGTCATTGCAGTTCCCTCTGGATATTGAGATTTTCCAAATATTGGCATTAATTGTGGAGTACTGAACTGACTTCCACATAGGAATAAGTGGAACGAAAATGCCCATTTTTATGCCAACATAAAATCACAATTTTTTTTCACTCATTTTTGTGGGTAGATTACATCGTACAATGGAGGAGCCTCCTTCGGTACAGAAGTCTGTGAATGGGACGCGCCGAGAGAAGAATTAGTATTTGATACTACGGTGGCATTTGTTGGAACTGGCGCGGGCAATGCTTGACTTGTGCTAGAAAACGAAGCTGACGAAGGATGAGCTTGATCGATCACTAAATCTCGTGCAGGTGGCTCTTCCTCCTCAAGAAAAGGTTGCTCAGAAATAACCTCCAACTCGATGGAGGTCGACATTTCTTTAGGACTTGATGGAAAAAGATCTTCATATTTGGGAGGCGAGTCCGCTGGAATGGTAGAATATTTTGAAACCTCTATGCCCCGACTGGGTCTCCCGAGCTCCGGCGAGGCATCCTGTTGAGGGAAAGTGTAGATGGTAAATACTGTCCCTGCTTGGGGAATAACAGGTCGGGAGTTTTGCATCATCTGAGGACTACGGTCTTGCTGTTGCTGCCGACGCGGCTGTGCTTGGCACCTGCGGCTGTTGCAACCAGCAGGGGTGATGGTGGCAGTGGAATGACTGGGCAAGATATCCTCTTCATTGGAACGTCTGAATTTTTCTGAACATGACTGCATACAACACCGATAGCAGAGACAGCGCAGCACCACTGCTACAAGAATGCAAACAGCTAGAAACACAGCTAGGAAGAAGCCATCCATTGGACTGAACCTGAAAGAAACGAAAAAGAATCAACTCGTTTCCTCTTAATTTCTAAACGGGTACTTTCATCAATATCAGCACAATCAATTAAAAATTAAATCAAAAGTTATGAATAGACATGCCTGGTTTCACCCTTTGACCGTAAAAGTTAATCACACATATATATTAACTGTATTATATCTACTGGGGCACTAAGGTGATAACTGTAGTATAATCATCTACACATTATTATTTAATATTATTATTATTATTATTATTATTATTATTATTATTATTATTATTATTATTATTATTATTATTATTATTATTAAACTTGGGTAACAATTTAATGGATTATAACAAAAATGCTAAGCAAATTCCCACAAAACAAACTGCCCATTTGTGACAAAAACCAAAATGCTGCGAAGTCTAATAAAACAAAATATATCAAAGAGGTAAAAAAATATCTACAAATTGCCAGAAGAGCAGATGCAATGGTGCTTGATGCTTTGAAGTAGCAGTACAGCCCACTCAAACTTCCGTGTGTCAACATCCCTTCCAGAAAAATGGTCCAATTTTACTGCAGCAAAGGAAATAAGGGGCTTCGGGTACTAGCCAATGAATCCAAGTATCACCTAATAAGTATGTGGTGGATATGCTCTTCTACATGAGTAACAAAAACCATTTCGAGGGGCACAAGAACTAAAGGTACTGGTAAGGTTCTCTACTAATATCACATGAGGATGTAGATATTCGAGCAGAACAGCAAGGTTGATATGAAGATTTGTAGGATTAACACACATGGCGCAAACACGGTACCATCTAAATCTAAACTTAGAGGTTAATACGAATAATGGCTAGTTTTCTAGCAACTCTTAAGAGTCGAAAGTAACACCAGCACTGACAAATGTTAAGAATTATTAAATACCTAGGTTTCTGCACACAGACAATCATAGAGCTGATAAATCAGTAAATTCTTGGTTTTGCAGTTCTGCCTAATACTCCATTGACTAAACAATTTACTGATCCATTCCAAATCTATAAGCGAGGAAGGCTGCCATTATTAGTCATATCAGCTCCCTGCGTCATTTTTTTTTTTTTCGCAAATTCCTGATTTTATTGAATTTTTTGTGTATGTAGCCCTATTGTAGGGAATGGATTCCCGAAAAGTTGGTACAAATAAAGAGATAATGCCTAATCTTCTTGCATTCCTATTAATTATATATATATATATATATATATATATATATATATATATATATATATATATATATATATATATATATTGTTATATATATATTATATTAAATAAATACTTTGCATTACTCACCTCTAGCTTGCATGCACTAACACTTCATGGCCATAAAGGCCATTCCTTTCCAATACCTTTTTCACGCTATAAAGCGCTTTCTAGGTCTTCTTGGGACTAATCTCAAAACTTGTTAATCCATTCTTTCAACCAACAACTCGTTCTTCACAACTAAATTTAACCACATTTCTCCCACTTCTTCTTATGCCACATATAAGAGGCAAACAGTTCAGCCCAACTGCCCAAAATTGTTACCTATTCTAACACACCTATTTCTTGTCTTTTCTAAACTTATCCTAGCATCATCTCTATATTTACTCCCAAATACCTATAAGAATCAACTGCTTCCTTTCTTCCACCAAACATATTTCATCCCTTTCATCCATTAAGATATTCAACAGACAAGAAGACAACATACCCTTCCGTCCCATTATTTACTGTACATTTACTTAACCGTTACTTTCACATCTGCATATACAAAACACATGCTTCACTTCCATCGTAAACACTTGAAAGCTTTAAACAAGTTTCATTCTTTACCATACGGCCTCAACACCCCCTCATCGCCTTTTATCGTTATATGACTTAAAATTTCAGTCACATACATAAACCGTAAATAGTTTCCCTTTTCCTTCCATGTTTCTCACTTCATTGTTCTATAAACACCATGTTTAAACCTACACCACTCTATCCCTATCAATCGTTCGGTTACCTATCATATTATCTCAGTCAAAATTCAACCAAACAACAAATGTTAAGATCCTATAAATCTTACACTCACCTCCATCACCTTTACCTTTATCCAGAGGAAGTATTATTCCTCTTTCATTCCTTTACGAACCTTCCATTCATGTTATACTGTTAACGAAACTTATTTATTAACAAACAGAATTATTTCCAAATTGGCAAGCCACATGCACTAAAGGATAATTGTTACAATTCGAATTGTAGTCAAATCTATCTTCAACGGTCTCAATTCAAAAGTGTGATAATGCAACTTGAAAGGATAGCTGTCTAATAACTAGTAAACACAACAACAGTATCGCAAACAGTAGAATATTCTGATTAAGACTACTCAACCAGCAGACGATGGCCTGGATAAATAATCTCCAACGAAGTTGAGGTACAACCGGTTTTAGCTAGTCACTCCCTAACCAGAACTAGCTTTCCGATGAATGTATTAACAATAACACAAACCAGACACCCAAGGAAAATTACCGATGATACAATGTCACTTTTCAAGGAGTTCATCAATATTGATAGGAAAACTGATCATCTGTAGCAAAACAAGTGGTGATATAAACTCTGAGGCAATAGGAATAAATACACCTGTAATCATCTCCTAAATAAGAAAGGCAGAGATAGAAGTTTAGGTGAAGAGAGAACAATGAAACATTCAATAATCCCTTTCTTGACTAAAAAATACCTTGTAAAGAGGAGTATCGTCTTCTTGTGTTATGAGTTCCTCCATTTAGAAGGGAATTTTTGTATACCATTGTTTTCCTATAAGGTGTCACAATTTTCTTCTAGTTTTGGAGGATGCTGCATGTATGATCGACTTTATCAATTGAACTTCAAAAATTTTTGGTCTGTTTCTAGTGGTGCATAATGCAACTTCAAAATCAATATAGTTTTGTCCCCAAATGTGCTAAAAAAACAACAACAACAACCTACCGTAATATCTATAACAGTTCTTGTATTTGGGAATGGAAAAATGAGATGACCAGTGAAGCAATATCCCAGTCACAACAACTGTAGCTTCTGAAATCTACGTATGTACTGCATTGAAAGAAAGGACTATCCAACACAAACCCTCTTAATGAACGCTGTTTGATCAAGAAGCTCACATGACTCTCAGCATCTATTTTGTCTGTCGTCATTCACTTCAATATCAATTTACCAAACCACTCTCTGGTGTTCATGGCATGTAAATATCATCCACTAACAACAATGGAAATATCGATAATCATCAGCCATGTATATATCTATGCATGTATGTTGTGTATGTTTGTGTGTGCATGCGCGCACGCTTAAATATCACATATGTACGCAATTTTATTATCAGCTAAAGACAGGGACTGTTTAAAGTTAACGACAAGAGTTCCTAGTACTTTCGTGTATTTTGGGGTGCAAAGCGACAAAATATATAAGTGAAGAACAAGGCTCTTTCATAAATGAAGGACAGTAAAAATATATTATTGGGTCATTATAAACAAAAGAAAATGGTCTTACCAAATTACTGAAGCATTCAAAACACGGTCATAAAAGAAAAATAAAATTATAGAATATACTGGTTGGTCCTTTTTACCACACACACACACACACACACACACACACACACACACACACACACACACACACATATATATATATATATATACATATATATACATCTGTAATATACAATAATTTTCACTTCATTTCATAGAAAACCTTATGCTGTCAAGCCAAGCACTGGAGTACTTTAGGCCATTCACCGCTAAGTATTAAAGACTATGATCTCATAACTTCGTGATTTCTTCACACTTTTTGGATACGCTTGTCACTACAGAGATTAAAATCCAAAAGAACCAAATGAAGGAATTCTGATGCCAGTGGCAGGATTCGAACCCGCACCGAAGGTATCAGAATAATTATGTTAACCACTTGACCAAGAAGGGGTATGAAGTCTATTCCCGCTCATACATACATATACACACTGGACGTATATCTGTCGAATTCAGCATCGCTTACTGGAGCTGGAACATACGCACCTTGACCATCGTTTTATTACTTTTTAGGCTGAATTATATATACAGTCTAGAGCCTACTGGTCACTTCTTCACAAGATTTGTATGTATTTGTAATAACCACAATAACCTGTAGAATTAAGTGCCTGGATATGTCTGGATATGATGGAATGGATGGGTCTGCTCCAACTCTATAGTCTGGCTACGAAATGTTGAGACTCGAAATGATTAGCACTTCTGCCATATATTTTTTAATCCCGTTCAAACTTATGAGGAAAAGGTCATAATGTCGTAGATCTGACATTTCTTTTTAGCTGCGCTGCCATTTCCACGTGTATGTATGATTGAATGAAGTGACTCCCGGTCACAGTAAAATGGAGATTGTTCATCACCTTCCACCATTCGTCAGAACAAAAGCAAAGCACGAGGATCACAACATTACACTTGGACCGAAAATGTATACTTTTCATACTGCTTAACACAAAATTTAATTAAAGGTATTATATATGCATATGCATACATACATATATATATTTATAATATATATGCATGTGTACACATACATACATTAATTAAAAACGAAGTCACTTGTACGTAAAGACTAACAGCAGAACAGTATGCTCGAATATGTCCATTCTCAGGATTAACCTTATCCTGGAGGACAATCCTGAACGTGTACCTTTTTTGGGATTAGGATTAAATACCTCTTTCGGCAAAATAGGAAACATGCCAACGTTGCTAATTAAAGGACAGTCTCAACCTTTCGTAGCTACACTATAGTAAGTGTATCTTAATTCGACATATTATACTATGTATATACAGTAACTGTATATACTATGTATATACAGTAACTGCACCCACGGAATTACCTGGGTAAGCTAACTGCTTGCATACCAGCGTGTTTTCCCCAACTACCCGACTCAACAATGACCCAATTGACAGCATTTCATTCGAATTATCCCTTCTGAGTGAAAAGATAGAAATAATCAACACACAATCACTTGTGGAGCAGAAATAAATTTCTGACTCACATCAGGATCGAACCCAGGTCTTTCAACTGAAAGGCAAGGGCGCTGCCCACTAGGCCATTCAAGTCAGAAAAGAAGTTGAAAGACCTGGGTTCGATCCTGATGTGAGTCAGAAATTTATTTCTGTTCCACAAGTGATTGTGTGTTAATTATTTCTATCTTATTCACTCAGAAGGGATAATTCGAATGAAATGCTGTCAACTGGGTCATCGCTGAATCGGGAAGTTGGGGAAAACACGCTGGTATGCAAGCAGTTAACTTGCCCAGGCAATTCCTTGGGTGCAATTGCCCTCAGGTTCAGACCTGGGTTCGATCCTGATACGAGTCAGAAATTTATTTCTGTTCCACACGTGACTGTGTTGACTATTTCTATCTTATTCACTCAGAAGGGATAATTCAAATGAAAAGCTGTAATTGTTGAGTCAGGAAGTTGGGAAAACACGCTGGTATGCAGTTGCCCTCAGGTTCCAACTTCCTCAGGTTTATGACTTGTAAGGCCTAGTGGGCAGCGCCCTTGCCTTTCAATTGAAAGACCTGGGTTCGATCCTGATGTGAGTCAGAAATGTATATAATATATATAAATATATATACACACACATATATATATATATATATATATATGTCATTCTGATATGCCCGGCCGCAGGTTCCACTCCTGCCACAGGCATCAGAAATTCATTTGAATCTTAGGCTTTGAAGTAACAAGTGTATCCAAGAAGGGTAAGGATATTGATAAGTTAGGAAGTCAATGTGGTTTATATATATTATTTGTATAATAAATATATGTATATATTTATTATACACACACGAGAGAGAGAGAGAGAGAGAGAGAGAGAGAGAGAGAGAGAGAGAGAGAGAGAGAGAGAGAGAAATTTCTTTCCTTATAGAAATTTTAAAAACCCTCAACCCTTGTTCCTCGTTCCAGGTAACAAACGGACCCATCCAAGTTACCGGAAATTTCAGCTTAGTGGGTCCTGGAAAATTTATCCTAAAATCATCCGAACGGAAGCGATGACGACATTCCCATCAATATCTCTACCACCCTAGAGCAGCCAGTTCTCTGTCGTGCCTCGAGCAGATGAAACCCTTTCCACCGAGACAGTCCATCCTGTGAAAAACGAGAGCAGTCTCACGTTGACGCCATTAATACCTAAGAGATGACTCACTCAAACCCATGAAACGGGATGCGAAAATCTTTAAAAGTAAATTTTAAATATAAATAAACTTTTCAAGATCCTGAAAAACAACCCCCGCCCCTTTTTCCTCCTATTTTTTGGCATATTAACAAAATAGCAAATGACTAAAAATGAATACGGTTTCTCCCTCCATGAAATTATTGTCGGTTAGAACGAACAATGGATGAATGGCTGTTCAACCGCCCTCCCCGCAAAAAAACCTACAATTAAATGAACTCAGAAAGCAACACCAAGTAAGTTAAATTTTCCTTCAGTATATATTGCTTTGAACCTAAGTTAAATTTTCTTTTTGTATATATTGCTCTGGACGTAAGTCTCTCCGTATAATTCAAGTATTAGTGACGATGAAACTGACAATCACACAAACCTGGAAAGAATAAAGGATCACCAAATTCTGATAACTTAGGAAACGCGTTATACATACTGTGTATATATATATATATATATATATATATATATATATATATATATATATATATATATATACATATACATATACATACATATATATATATATATACATACATATATATATATATATATATATATATATATATATATATATAAAGAGAGAGAGAGAGAGAGAGAGAGAGAGAGAGAGAGAGAGAGAGAGAGAGAAACTAGTTTGAACCAGCAGTGAGGAAGCTGACCAGATCTACTCGTTGAATAAGACTCCTACAAAAAGTTGTCAGTCCAGCTGAGTCAAATGTTGAGGATTTTCCTTGGCCCAAGTTGCCACAAATACAATAATAATGATTCATAGTACAAAAAAAAGATGTCTGATTACTTCTCAAAACTTTAGAACAGTATTTGAGGTAACATTTTTTTTTTACTTTCAACTTCTATGCTCACGTGTTGTACCTCAACTTTTCCTTATATAAAACTGGACAATAACTGTTTGACAAATAATTAACCTTGACAAACTCTACAACGGATATACAAAAAAGTAACGTTGTGCCACTAACAGCCTGCGGCGCCACCCCACCTCCCAACCCCCCCCCCTCTCTCTCTCTCTCACACAGACACAAATCAGGATATAGAACATCCAGCTCGCATTCTGAATTCCCGTGATCTTGAACGGGAGCGATCATAGGTGACAAGCACAGCACAGGCATATTAATAAATAAAACATCTTCGAATGTTGTATGAACACAATCAAACACGGTGAAATGCTCAACCGGGCCACGGGGATCTAGCATCTTTAAAAGTGACGAAACATCCTCATCCATCTTAGACAGGACGCCTTTGGGCATGAAACTGAACAACGGAGAAGAGGTACTGGGGAAAAGGTCAAACTTTGATGCCAATACAATGTACGTGATAAAGACCACCAACAGACAGAAAACTGCTTACATAAACTATTATCCTGACTGACTCCCAGTGTTGCAACAAGAGAAAACTGGAAAATAATCAGTCTTTGCTGACTTAACACAGCGCTTCTTGTACAATATACTCGACGACTGAGGATAAAATCTTGATTTCTATGACTCTGCTACATTACCATTTTCAGAAACATACGCCCGTGCTACTTACCACCCTACGAAATAGAAATTCTACGGATCTCTGTAAGAGTTAACTACATTACCGTACCGAGAAATTTAAACATTATTTTGGCGATGTATTTTGAGCAAGTTTATATGATATTAGCAACCATCAAGCTCAGAGCCATAATTTGTTGTCATGCCAACACTGAATCAGATTTAGCAAGAACATTTCAGATATGATGACTTCGGGGAGTTCAGCAATGATTCACATGAAATATAGGCAGGCGTACAAGCAAACATTTCCATGAGTTTTGGAAGATATACCACACAAGATGTAAAATTGTAAGAAAATATTTCTAAGCCCCAAAACTCATCATTTTTGACAAACAATTTCCTCTGTTACAATAAACAGAGAACCATCACAAAAGAGATAATACTTTGTTTGAACACTCCTAAACAAACGACTTTCATCGAAAGGTTCCCACCACCACATGAGATCCGAACTTTCAGTCAGTGTGTTAACTCGAGAACTGAAATATTCAAAAAGTTGGCGCAAAATCCAAGATTTCTTACAGTACCACCAGCAACTCATGTCATCAGTTAGCAATAACCCCTTCGCTGTGGTAATTTGCATCTTTTAAGGCTTCCTCATATTATGCAAGACATCCATGTGGCTCACTGAGGGTCTGGAAACAGAGTGTGACTGTGGTCCACGTAATTTATGCGACAATTATGTTAAAAGTAAATTTAAAATGACTGACTATAAAGAATTAATCTTGAATCGCTTTTCGGTTATCACTGGAAAATACCAACGCTCTTTCCTACCATTAGTGTTTAATCAATGGCGCACCTTCAACCAGCACAAAAGACCAAATGTATTTAAGACTATTCTAATACTAGGACACTGGTTGAGCATTGAGATTACGGGGGAATACCCCCAAGATGAAGGCGAGAATCTTTGCAGCAATTGCAATGCATTATACGTTGGCAGTTGCATGCAGGTGATGTCAAAACAAAAGAATACTGGCAACCTGTGACGAAACTTGGGTTTACATAAGTTCTGTCACAAATCACAGTCTGGTATAGTGTCGTCGATGTTTTTTTCGGTAAATTACCAGTTGCGTTCAACAGCCATCAGGCACCCCCTCCCCCCTCTCTCTCTCTCTCTCTCTCTCTCTCTCTCTCTCTCTCTCTCTCTCTCTCTCTCTCTCTCTCACTAATTAGATGTAATTAAATTGAAAGCTATATAAAAAACTTATCACTACATGAGCTGATTGTAATATCGTGGTACGCAATGATCTGCTATACTCTAAGTCGTCTGTGTCACTCACCCTATAGGCTTACGACAAGCAATTACACGGTTCACTCACAAGACAAACGTCAGTAGCAACCTAAATAAATTAACCGTGCCAAAGAGCCTGTGCATTCTGGGATACAAGTAACTGGTCCTATCAAGAAAAATACTCTCAAGAAAGTTCTGTGTCCGTACTAAATTTAACGATCCATCAATATGTCATCTCTGGAAAGACCTTCCATAGGAAATATGTATGAATACTCAAGAGATTATTAAGAATGAAAATGTAAGAGCCTTGTCGTGGCAGTTGAATAAAAAAAGTTCTCAAAATGTAGACAACCTTTCTTGGTCGTCGCCAAGTGTCCAAAATGGCCTATAAAACTTTTATCTTCCATACGAAAATTAACCGAGAGATTCTTTTCATGATCACGTATGGGTTGCTACCAATGCATTACAAAATAGTTGGTAGTCATCTTACAACAAAATTCGGTAACAAATTATTAAAATGACTTGAATGGGAGGAACTCTTGGTTAGTCGAATAAGGCATTTTAAAGAAAATACTGTATATAGTACGATGTGAAACAAACTCAAGAAACTTCAAAGCAAAACGGAGGTTTAAAAATAAGGGTAGGGGTGTAAGTAAGAGTTAGCGACATGAGAGCAATCAAGTTGGAAATGATGACAACTACTGGAAAACAGTTTAATGACGAAGTCATTCCGTTTCATCGCTTTTGAGTCTCGGGACCTTTAAAACAGACAAGCAGTGAAGTCTTTTGCTTTGGAAAATTATGCTTCAAGGTTAATAATATCGAAACAGTTTACCTTAAGTAAATAGTGATGACTTCCCCCTAAACACTTGTTTCTTTCAATGTATCTGAATAAAAGCTAAAATAACGTTCTCTTTTACGTCTAGATACTAAAATTAATGAAGTTGGAAGGTACAATATTCACCCTTACGAAAAAAACTATGATGCAGGCATTGAGCGAGTACTGAGGTTTTCAAGTTTTAAATGAGTAGCAGGCTGAGTTCTTGCCTTTTTAACTACTTAACAGATATTCTGAAAGCAAAACGCTCAGTGAAAATCATGATTTTATGAATATATCTAATTACTGAAAATTTAACAAGCGGGTAAAAGATCTTTCGAAAACATCAGTACCAGCAATACCCAAACTGCTGTTGACCAGCAATAACCCCAGAAATCAGGCCGTCCTAAGACAGATATGCCAAGCAGCAATTGGATACCATTTTAACAAAAGTATACTAAGAGAAACCAGTACATGTTTACAGACCCGAATGGAGATCACATGATTATCATTGCCTCATTACGATGTATATGCTGACCAAACTGCGGCCGTTAGTGTTTTGCTTTCCAAATACAAAAACTTAAGGAAACGTACCACTTGCAGAAGCTTGATTGGTCACAACTCCAATAGTTTGTACATTGTGTAGCTATGAAATCTAAAATTTTACTCCAGTCTACTTGCTTTCCATTTTTTATAAAAAATAAATTTGGTTCATTCTTTAAAATTCAAATATTTCTCCTCATCTACACAAACACAATTGGCCGCTTAAACAAGGTTAAAACGATTTATTTTCACCGACAGTCTGTCTCAGCGAAAAAAGTACGAGCAGCCATATTAACCAGTCTGTGCAGGTAATACATAACACACAACCAGTGATCAGTCACTATTACGCAGCATGAATTTTAAGCATATTCAATGCAGATGCCACTCACTTTAACGTACAGCAGAATTTGATTTGCTTTTTATATCAGTAAATTATTAAAAGACCAAGTGCTCTGCTTATTAATACAGTAAAGACGAGCAGTTTATTTTTACCAAATATTCTATGAATTTCCTTCAGCGGCAAAATTTTTTGTCTGGTAAGAATCTATGGCACACTGAATCTAATGACAATAGCACACAACCTCGCTGAGAACTAATGTTGATGTGTGTGACCTTGATGAAAAGTAAACTAATTTGAAATGATTATCACCAACAAGATGGAGGGTAGTTATGTTTTCATACACGTGTTAGTCGGTTAGGTTTATGTGAGCAACAAAAATTTAGAAACAGGGCAGATATATTCATTAGACGGCCGTCTTAAGATGAAGGACTGTTGGGAGAATTCAGCACAGAATTGATTTTTTGTTCCTTAAGCAATCATCTCCAACTCTGAGCCGACATCTGCCTAAAAGTTAATCTTTTAAACGATTACCTAACGCCTGGTTCTACCACGTTCCAACTAATTCTGTTCACTCATTCTTCTTAAGATATCACCCTTGACACTACAAAATTAATTTTATTGCCGGTGGTGGGGAGAGGGGGGAAGTAGGCTTGCTTGCTACCTGCTCTCTCGTTTGTCCAAGCACTTTTCTTACTGGAAATGAATACTTAAAAATTATCTAAAATGGAAATCAAACGAGAAATTATACAAAATTACACCACAAACCACCTGAAACTAAGAAATACGACTCGATTCGTGTCTCTTGAAGTAAAATCCATTATATTAAAATTTAGATAGATCACTCGCAGGAATATATATATTTACAGTAATTTTCCCGCTCCAAAAGTCTAAAAAAAAAAAAAAAAAAATTTACCGCAATGCATCTTCCAAAGATGAAATATACGGTTTAGGCTGTTATCCATCCAATCAATTTCCATCCTTCATGCAATGAACTATTACATGCAACACGATCTTCGCTGAAATCCGTGTCTAGATCACCATACACAGGTTTATGATCTATGATCTACCTCGATATTATACAAAAAATTTTTCATAGCTTTATGACATTATAACCTGTCTCGTTCAAACAATATCGACCCTCATGGTCACTGGGCCAATTTCGACCCTCAGGATCATTGAGCCAATTTCGACACATTCATTATGCCAATTCCGACCCTCATGGTCATTAAGCCAATCCTGACCCTCATGGTTAACTGTACACAATATCAGTGTATTTGGATCCAAATCACATCAGGCAAACACTTTGATTTCTTCAATTTAAACGAGCAGTTTTTAAACTAGGCAAAGAGCAGATGCACGCCAGCAGAACAGGATGATCCGATAGAGCTCTGGATCTCAGCAGTGCGAGACGGTTATTACCCGAGAGTTCAACCCGGTTAATACGTATACACCAAGCATTTCCGTCAAGAGGCTACAATCGTCCTAAACGGCGTGATGAGTTTTTTCGAACTAGGAAAAAATGTCAGTTAACAAAGAGTTTCACGTCGCGATGGCTACAGCTGATTACACTAAACATGACGCATCATTTCCGATGGACATTCTATCATTTGAGGAAGCTAGATAAACTGGATGGAAATGTAAACGTTCTAAGAATTTTTAAACAGTCTGTGTAACGATGACAGTTGTGGAGTAATTTGATCTGAACCTGGAGACAAAACTGCTAACTTTCTTCAAGGAAACATACATCACACACACACACACACACACACACACACACACACACACACACACACACACAGAGAGAGAGAGAGAGAGAGAGAGAGAGAGAGAGAGAGAGAGAGAGAGAGAGAGAGAAACTGGAAGTGTGCCTATGATTTACTGCAATTCCTCCACACAACTGTGGTATTTCTTATGCATACTAAAGACTAAAACACATTTATTTGACATTCCACGAAACGGAGTCTGACTACGACAATTCATATGAAGCAGACTGCAATCTACCCATCTTCTCATGTTTAACATTAATGTTAAACTCAAGGTCCTTCAAATGTACTCAGAGTATATTTAAAGGACCTTGGTTAAACCTTAAGACATTCGTCATTGACAAACTAAGGAATGAGGCATCTGCACCTCTTCAATCAAATCATATGAACTGTAGGATGCCAAGCGAAAATTAAGTCAGTTAGTGTAAAACATGAAGAAATGTGTCAGGTTAAACGATAAAAATTAACTATAAAACCATACTAACATGTTAACGAATAAACAAAAGCAGCCATAAATATATACAAACATTCGGTCAAAAGACGGCTTCAAGATTTGAGCAGAAGTAAAACTAGCTTTAATGTGGGAAAATGGACAATGAACATGAAAGCTTAGAAGCGAGAGGCTGAGTACTGTATAGTATACTTAACAAGCGCGAGTAGTTGTAAGATCAGTTTTTTTAAGCTGCCAGGCTATATGAGCCTAACAGCACTCAATCGGCAACGCAACGAAGATGAGCAACGTGTATTCTACAACAAATTTATGAAGTGAATCTGGTCGTTGAGTCAATGCGCTGTTACTATGCGCATCATTACCTAGTATCAGACATTCATCTTTTATTTCAATATAAATCATAAAATAGATAATTCGTCATCTCTATTAATTTCTGTTAAAATTAAAATAATAAACCAAGAAACGTGGCATACGTTTTTGACGACCGATGACGATTTTCCTATCAACTTACGACAGGTCATTTGCAGGACGGTTAAGCTATTAAGGCAAGATGAGACAGACGATTTTTCTCAAGATACATTTTTAAAAAGACCACTGCTCGGTCCACCTATGACACATTTGGATCACTTCGATAAATGTTCTTTATAACTATAATTAAATTTCTACAACAGAAAGAAAATGCCTACGTTTGAAAAGAATCAGTGGTAATTATGGAAAACACAGGATTTACATAAAGAAAAGAATCATTTCATAAAAATTTGAAAAAAATGCGTTTAAACAGCATAAGGAAAAGTAACTGGAAAATGCAAATAGATGACGTAAAAAGTATGTATAAAAAATGAAAATAAAGTTTTAAAACAGTTCTCGCATTTCCTAGCACCTTCCACAAAATATAAATTGTAAATATTACATAGCTACATAAAAAAACATCCATTATGAGCGATAATTATAGAACAAATAACACGTATAAATAATATGAAATTTAAAGTTAAAAGATTAAACCCGGATTTACAATGATTTCAAAAACAGATCTGAATATTCCCAAAGGATCGGGCTTCTCTTGCTTATTGAGGGCAGGATTTAAAGGACGAGGAAGAATTAGCAACAACGTACTTCCTAATTCGTCGGACTATAGTTTCATTTATTTGGGCCAAACATCTAGGGGCATTTGAATAAGAACAAACCAGCATAAACAAGCAGTCTCAAAAGGGTACAAAAATAATGCTCTGGCCTTTAACCATGGTTACCATATTAACTGGGCAAAGGCCGGAACTGTAATTTCTGTTGAATTTACAGAGCTACTAGCTGGAAGTGGTAAGAAATTCCCAAAAACTATCATGAATGTAATATCAATACGTGTCCCAAAAACGTAAAATATATAAACTTTAGAGTAAATAAAAAGAATATATCAACAAACTTCAGTGTCCTTCATACAAGAAGGAAAGGAACTTCTAATGATGCTATAACACACTAAAAGCCATCAAGGCTATCACGTTGAAAGATAAAGAAATCTGGAAATCAACAGGGCCCCAAACCCCAAGGGTATTATCTCTCGGTACAATTAGCAAGGTACCCAAGGTCTTAAATTCAGTTTTTCCAACAAACAAGTTTTTTCATTCATTTAAGAAAAACAAACCTTGTGCATCTTAAAGCTTATTTTCGTCAACTGCGAAAATTTGTTTTGCTGTAATACCTCCATCCTCATGAATTTTTTTTCAATTCTCTGTATAAATAAATGGAGTGCTGCTGCTATTAAAAAAATCAGAGAGAGAGAGAGAGAGAGAGAGAGAGAGAGAGAGAGAGAGAGAGAGAGAGAGAGAGAGAGAGAGAGAGACTGACCAATGTAACCACAGAGGACAACAACAACAAATCATGCTTACATGCTACTCAACATGTAAGACACAGAAAACGGTCACATGAGAGCATTGATCGGTTACCAACAAACATTCGCATTCATAGTTCCAACCATGGTTCCACGGACCGTGCATGGTTCCAACAGCAGCAAGTACGAAAGAAAATTTCTTCCCTCACGACGCATGAAAAATACCAGTGCTCGAGTACGAGAATAACATTTTCCTTATCTTGAGCCATCATTTCGGGGAAAATCTTTTTCATTACCACAAATTGCTAAGGGCAATAATTCTCAACATTACCAACCAACATGTATCAGTAAGTCAACTGCAGTATTAGATAAACTTTAAAAACTGGATCAAAATATGTAAGAAATATTTCTCCTCTCGAAATATAATAAAGCGCTTCATTCTCTTTACACGTTGTAATCAGAGTATCCATCATATAACAAAATAAGGGCGTCAACTTCAACAACACAATGACAGGTATTCAAAACAAAACAACAATGTAATACGAAAGGAAAGCCGCTTCAACGGACAACTGCCACAGGAGTTTTAACATTTAAATCCGTGAATTTTAATTTTTTAATTTTTTAGAGCAGAATATAAACACTTCGAGAAAACAATAGACGGTAAGAAATAAATAACTAAGGCATTTCCTGTATCTACTGCATTTAAAGTAAACAGCTTTGCTTCGTTCTTAAATTACAAGAATGTTCTTGAGTTTCAGTGATACAAACTCCATTTATAATGATAAATAATTTAATATTTTTCTTTGGTTATGTCAACATTTAAAATCATGATGAAATAGCTAAAAGTGAGGAGTTACCAAGGTTCGATAGTCCACCTGGACTATATCATTATTTAATAAGCACAGTGATAAAGGAAGCTTACTAATGAGTTTGAAAAGCTCTTGTGAGAGAGAGAGAGAGAGAGAGAGAGAGAGAGAGAGAGAGAGAGAGAGAGAGAGAGAGAGAGAGAGAGAGAGCTTCCCAGAAAACATTCCAAATGATATGAAACAATAGCTATCTTATCTACACAATGCTGAACCAAGGGTAAACCCGGTAAAAAAAAAAAACTACGTAACATTAGCCGCTGCATATACCCCGACACCAAGGGCATCGGCAGAGCGTCGAATTCAACACACACACACACACACACACACACACACACACACACACACACACACACACACACACACACACACACACACACACACACACACACACACTGTGCTTTTCCAACTTCATCTTAAACGCGCTCTCTCGTTCCAATACTTCTTTCACACCTTCCCTCTAGCTCTTTATTAGTTGTCTTCCTTTGCATCCTCCCATCACTTTCACCTACGTATCGTTCTCCCTTTCTCCGCGTGAAATTCTCTCAAATACTTTCATCCATTTTTTTGTAAAAGAAACTACTGAGATGGCTATTTGTCTGTCCGTCCACACTTTTTCTGTCCACCCTCAGTCTTAAAAACTACTGAGGCTAGAGGGATGCAAGTTGTTATGTTGATGATCATTCACCCTCCAATCATCAAACATACAAAATTGCAGCCCTTCTATCCCCAGTAGTTTTTATTCTATTTAAGGTTAAAGTTAGCCACGATCATGCATCTGGCACCGCTACGTGTCAACAACACAGGCCAACACCGGGCCTGGCTGAAAATTTCATGGACCGCGGCTAAGAGTTTCATGGGCTGTGGCCGAGAGTTTCATAAAGCATTATACGCTGTACAGAAAACTCGAACTTCGGCGCATTTTTTACTTGTTATTCTAGTTATAACAAATTCTAAGAATGAAATATATTATTGACATAATATTTCTATACCCTTTTTCCTTTTCAACTTTTGCTATAACTACCACTACTACTTGTTACAATTATAACTAAGACCCAGAAGCAAGGGCGAGAAGTACATACAGCTACTGAAAAAAAAGTTAGGTGATTTCCCAAGTTGACCTCAAAATCAACCTTACCTACTATAAAGGGATTAATCGTACCACAACAGTCAGTGCCTTTCACCTGTTTGGAAACGGATATTTCCCCCAAAACAGACTGGTAAATTAAATAAGATACAATATCATAAACATTTCAACGCGATTGGATTGTGCAACAGAATACCATTCAAGTACCTCTTGATGCTTAGACGAAAAGAAGAAACTGTCATAAACGCCAGGCGGCGTTGGAGGCAGCGACGATGATGATGAAACAAAACTATCAATGGAATAAATGAAGAGGAAGCATTCTATAGCAATGGGATAGCAGATGTGCCAACACGACTGGTAGGGGGAGGAAGGGCGAGCCTTTTAGGGAGACAAAATCAAGGACAGATTCTCTGGTGCAGAATACCTTGGGAGAAAAAAAAAAAAGAACTTACGTAACATAATTGCAATGTTCTTCTAACAATGAATCAACTCAAGTGGTGATCGCAAGAACATGATGCTATAATAAGGGCTAATAAAATTATTTTTACCGAGGAACATGGAGTGCAGTAATGTTATGCACTTTCTATATAAAGAATGTGTGAGAAAGCTTCTAACAGTACATCGTAAAAGGAAACTTTCACATACTTCATGGATTTAGATGTAAAACATAAATTATATATATATATATATATATATATATATATATATATATATATATATATATATATATATATATATATATATATATATATATATATATATATATATATATATATATACTGTATATATATATATATATATATATATATATATATATATATATACATATATATATATACATACATATATATATATAATGACTTTTTATCACATCACCGTGATTCATATACAATCAGTAAGTTACAAACGTCCTTTAATATCCAATTCGCTCTACCTCGGAAATAATATATTTTCAAATATGTTACGGAAGGGGAATTTTTTAGTTGATAATAAGTTCGTCGTCCCGTGGGCTCGAACCAGCGAAGGACAAGAACTCAGGACTACAGTGGACGCATTTAACCCACGCGGCCAGCAAGCGTGTCTTGGCTTTTTTCAAGTGCCAGATTCTTACATTGTGGGAAGCAGGCAAGGTGATTATTGGGTTGTTTTAATGTCATTCTTTTGAAGGGCGAAGGTTAAAAACGTTACTAAAACAAAATGGAGTAGATATTCCCGCCACTTCTGCAACGAAGTCTATTTAAAGAGTAACCTATTCCCTAAAGAAGTTCAATTTTAACTGTGTACTTGTGGCAACCAGTCGAACAGCAATCTGTAGCTCACTGCTTTCGTGACTAACTTGAACCGAGGTTGCGTTGATTATAAAAGCAAGACGTACCGATGTGAGTGAATCTGGCACCAGACTACATAAAACATTCGGATGCAAGAAGTCCCAAATATATAAACATCAAGTTATCGAATACATCTCCAACAATAACTGACGGATTAGAATCATCAATTAAATATAAAGGTCCTGATGGAAGTAGCAAACTTCAACTTTCAGTTATACTTATTTTTATTTATGATTGATGGGACATAAATAAATTATTGTTCTTAGTCAACGGCATTGGTGAATATTTCTAAATTATTAAAAAACTAATGAATTTCGATCATTCAGCCATGATAATTATGTATTCCCTTCACTACAATCTCACACTAACGTCATACTGACGTGGAAGTTTTACCAACATTCCATATCTACGTAAATACATTGTACGGCTGCTGTGTGTCCTAGCTAAATGTCCGCAAAGGATGCTAACACAACTTGGTCCTATAAACTGACAAGAAGGCCCCTTCAAGACGTATGCTGTTGAGCTCAGATGTTTCAAAACTGAAAATGGTGCACGCTCACGCACACACTAAATACATACATACATACATACATATACCTTATACATATTGTGTATATATATACACACATATATATACTGTATATATATATAAATATATATATATACATACATTCCATACATATATATATTACATACATAATATTGAATACTGCACGTGATTACATAGCCAACTTGGAGGGTAAATTTTAATTATTATGCATATTGGTCAAAAACGACTCACGACAGCCTGGTTGCTATCAAGCTGAAACTACATGATTTTGTTTTCATCGGTTATGAATTCAGGTTTTGGGCCACGACAGCAACAATGATGATGGCGAAATAAAAAAAAAAACATATAAATGGAACATGGTATTACAGTATTATAACGACACTACTGTCCAAATATAGACCTTGAGTCCAAAATCGCATCCCCAAATGACTAAGTGCAATAAAGATGGCTCACGCTTGGATAACGATTGTTTTATCATTTTGATCGAATTTAAGTTTCCAAGGTCTCCCACTGCTTCGTGGCAGAAAATAACAAAAAACCAGTCCTTATACACTTCGGTGATAAACACTTGCTTATCTGATACGGAAAAAACAAGACTACATTTCTATACTACTATTTAAACAACGCTTTCTTTCTTTTAGTAGATTTTACTCCACTAACACAAAATACAGCATGAGTACATGCACAAATACCCTGTGTTGTATGTATCACTGCTACTTATGTTTGAATACGTTTATCAACGTAGGTTACCTAAACATACAAAAGCTTTGCCACCCACCGATTTTGCGAAAACCGTTGGCCATCAATAGGCAAAAATGTGAAGAAAAACCCGGTCACTAACAACACAACAAGCAGGATAAAAAAATTTCAAAAGGGAATTATTTTGAAGCTGTGAAACCCTTCAGATATTGTCGTTAAGTGGAACTTCGGACAGGAATCTTATAACTAACGAAAGGAGACGACGGCTGCATCCAAACAAGGAATGACTCAATTCTTCCATTATTTCCAATTAGCTTCTACGGCCACAAGTGTTTGTCAAAATTCCACCAACAACTATTAAACATTGTCCCCACTTCATGTAGATTACAAAAATTTAAAAAATCAATTTACTCTTATAGTTCAAGGGTTACTATTCATGTCATCACGTCCGTCATGAACCCAACGAATCAATTTTTCCAAAGTAGTTCAGAAATGTACATACAAATAATAGCGCACCTTCCACCCTGCCTCTACATTTCTGATCCCAGCCACTAAAATAACTATTATATCCTTCATAATTATCCTCTAATTCGTATATCAACGGTGCATATCAACCAACGGCCGGATGGCAAGGCCTACAAGATCTAACGCAATTCTGCAGAAAGATGTACGTAAAACACATCTATTGTCCTGCGTCCATATCAAACTTGTGTAAGAATAAAAGACCTACCATCCAACACAGGAAACTTTTTTTTTTTACGATTAAATTTGCTACCCCTCAAATCGCTTAAGAACAATTAACATCTGGTTGTAACTCTTCATGAAGGGTATCAAGGCACCTTTTGTAAGTGATATAGCCATCGAGGAAGATATTAAGGAAAAGGATCATGTGTTAGCTTTAGCAAATCTGTTTTTCACATCATTGGAGCAGTTTAATCTAAATTCAAGTCCATAAAGCTAATGCACAAAAAGGCACCGGCCTTGTAAAAGGAGTTAGCACTGAAACATTCTCGCCTCAATCGTAGCAAGCTGTCGCAGGAGCTTTTGGATACAGACCAGCTTATCTGTTATTAGATCTTGGTCCTTGATAACACATCAGCACGCGCGCACGAACACAAACACACACGCCCATACATACCTATAACGTATATTACATAAATGACTATGTATCTTCAAGCATGGGAATGATAAACTGTACATATCACAAGTACACACCATTAAGATTGCGTTAAGTTCACAATGAGTTTCTCTTAAAGCAATCCGATATCGGAAAATTTAAGTTACATGAAAAATGTAATCCGTGCCATTCCATTGTTGGTCTCTCTACACGCTGAAAGTGTCTGCAATTAACGCTGGAAAATACACTACGCGACGAACTTTGGTTATCCATTTAGTTTACCCAAAAAAATCCCACTGCAACTTATCTGACATATCCTTTTACAGAGAGCAACAGTTTTTTGTCGACATCGTAGCTTTATCAGTTTCAAGTTTTTTGAACTTCGGGTGTTGTGTAATTATTGTTTGGGGAAGGAGACAAGGAGACAAAGGCAAAATACCTTGCGGAAAAACTCTCAAAATAGCAATATCACTGCGTTAACTTCTCTTTGTGGGTAATCCTAAGGGCAGTACTCCTTCAAGGGTGCCATTAATTACAATTCTTGAAAAATTCATTTGAAAAGAACTCAGTCCACAAAAATATTCTTCTTTCAAAGCTTGCAAAAAATGCAAAAAAAAAATAATAATAATAAATAAATAAAATAAAGGACTCCAACTATCTGTGAACATCAGCCGCAGCTTTTATGACCAGGCAATCATCTTTTGAAGACTGTCAAGAATATCACTGAGCTCAACCTTTCCTTCGAAAGACATGGATAAAGAAGCACGCCAATAAACACTAAGGAAATAAATTTACATTTCCTTTTGTAGTTACTGAATAAATAAAAGTGTATTATTAGCGAATAAAGTTTGACACCAAGTGTAACAATGCTGCACCGTGGGGAGATACGAAGAACATCATAAGAGTAACGGAAGCCAAAGTAATGGAGGCTCATTGGACTATGACTTGCAATATCTTTACGCCGTGTCACGAGAGCTATCACTAAAGCACAGTTAAATCTTGCATGTACATTTATGGGTACAAAATACATCTGCATGTACAAGAAAACCCAAAACCAGATCGAATCCGCCTTTTCCAAAAAATACATACTTGCTTTCTACTATGAAATTTTTAGCACCTTACGCAGTCTCCAGGAGTACATGCCTGCGCGGTCGAGCATACAACACTGATAACATATTAGTTGTCCGAGTCTAGCTCATAAAAAAAAAAAAAAAAAAATACGCCGTTATATGGGGATCCCCCCATCCGCGACTTGAGAATGGATTGTGGTTAGTGAAGAAGGAACTGCAACATCGTATCTAGCACGCATACAAAAGAAGAAATACAGGAGATGGAAATTTCAAAGGTGCTGGACAGATGGAATGAAAGGTACTGGAATAGAAGGGCTTTAATAATTGGAAAGCAAGTGTGTGCAATATAGAGGTAAATTGCGCAAGTTATGCACTGGGGTTGCGTGAGAAGTCTATGCAGTCATGAATTAGCTATTGCTGCAGAATTCTTCTGCATGGGTGCTCACTGTCGATTCAGCAGCTGGGAAAGGATGGATGTGCAAGTAGATACTCCTTTTTTTTTTCTACACATACATACATACATACATATATATATATATATAATATACATATACATTTATATATATATATATATATATATATATGCATAAATGTATATGTATCTATGTGTATATACATATATATATATATATATATATATATATATATATATATATATATATATATATATATATATATTCAACAATATACGTCAATCCATTTCTGGAAATTTTTAATGAATGAGTTATTATATATATAATACAAGCGAGGTATGATATACAGTAACCACCTTCAATCAAGGTTGAGCAAGGGTAATTACAGGATAAATCCCAGCCTAACCAAACCTAACCTAGAGAACCAAATCCAATCTAAAGTACATTATGTCGACGTAGATCCGGGCCATTTTGTGTACCAATCGCGGCTACGAACCGAAACCATCACCTCACGGTAAAGCTCTGTAAAATACTGTTAAACATTCACAAACTTCTTGCATAACCAAACAGAAGCGAGAAAACCAAACCAAAACCATAACCTCCTTAAGCTTTGTTCGAGGTGGTAACAGTCAGGAAGCAGTTAACCACTCTGATCACGTAAAATTCCTGATGATGATTTTTAATTGAAACCATTTTTCTTCTGCAGACGAATTGATTGATGACGTGTAGGTTGTTATGCCGAGCAATGGACACTTTCGGCTATCAGCTCTTAAGACGTGAAAAGAGGGGGTTGAAGTGATAGACTGGACAGCAAGATCGAGTCCGATGGGTTGACAAAGGCTGTTTTGATTCAGATTTCTCGTAGGATCAATACTCTCTCTTGAACGTAGAACTCATACTGACATAATATGATGCAAAGCTCTGAGGCCCAGATATAAAAGTCACATGATCCCCACTCCTGACAAATCTGTTTTTTCACTAATCAAGCTTGGCTCAGGGCCATGCTCTCCTCTTCTTAACTAAACACTTTTGTTCAATAATTTACAACGGAATAAAATATCTGACGTGAAAAAAGGGACTTTCGTAGAAGATTCTTTCGTAACTCTCTTTTACCTTAATTGCAATTAAAACCAGCCTTATCCAGGGGAAACAATTTTTTCTTGCCACTTACACTGCCTCTGAGCCTCTAACATCACCCATCTCTACCCCTAAACCCTAACCAATAATCACAGTTCATGTGATGTGCAAAGATTAGAAGAGTGCTGAAACGTTCACTTGCTATTTGTATCTATCCTCCTTATGGCAAAGCATCGGCTCTGTCGGTTCCGACGGTGGTGGTATTTACAGCACTAGGAAACGCCTTCCTTGTAACTAATAATGTTTCTACACAGGTGAATCTACTAAGTCTTTCGTATTATTCTTATCTGCTGAACCTTGTGCATAAACTGGGGAAATCTTTTGTCGATAATCTTATCTCAAGGCGTTCCTCACATTGGAACACAAGCTTTTAGCCAAACTTCAGGCTAAGAACATATGATGCTTTCCACCCCATCAAAGTACACATTTCACTTCTCTTCCTGAGCGCTCTACACGCCGTAACTGTCAACACACTTCCACATCTGCCTTTGTCTCAGCTGTGTTCTATCGTTACCATTTTCACTTCTATTCTCCATAAACCAACTTTATTTTCTTTAATTTATTGAATTTAATGGGTCATTTATTTACTAGACATTTTGGCCTGGGACACGTCTTTTTCCTTGAAATTCGTATCCGAACTGACCTGCCACACAAATTTGTTTTGCCAAACGACTATTTTCACATTAGAGCATCTCCTGTCATCCTTGCCGCAGACTCATTTGTATCCCATGAACCAATCTGATAATTATTTCGTTGACTTAAGACAATTTGTCGTAACAATGAAGCATCATTCAGGTAATATATCTCGTACCGAATGCGTTGGTTTCATCCATTACATTCCTACTATTTAGATTCGTAATTAACAGCACTGTTCTGTTTTCATATTTCCAGAAATCTCCCTTACTGAAAAACCAGTAAAATCTTAACCCTTAAATACCAACATGCTGTAGTCCATGAAGATAAATTGTTACCGTCAAGTTAGACTAACTAAGGACAAAAGGAGTTGACATCTAAAAATAAAGGTGATATAAGCCAGGAAGAGAATAACATGGACAAGGTCTAAGATTCCCGGAAGAGGCACAAAAGAACTGATTGCATGCAACTGCATAAAAGATTCTGAAGAGAAAGAATCCCTGGAGAGAAAAGACTGGATGACGAATAATTGTACTTTAATCGACTATGATTAAGGGCTTCGTGCAAGCAGCCTCCATGTGTTTTTCCTGGTTGGCCGAACGTGACTGCAAACCAACATAGTAAATATATATATATATATATATATATATATATATATATATATATATATATATATATATATATATATATATATATATATATATATATATATATATATATATATATATATATATATATATATATATATATATATATATATATATATATATATATATACAGTATGTATATATATATATATATACTGTATATATAGTATATAAATGTATGTGTGTAATATATACACATCTTTATTGCAAGGCGGTTTTAACCAAATGCAACATAGTGGGAAAAAGCAAAATGTTTCTGAAAGGATTCCAAAACATTAAGTTAGAGCGTTTTCAAATTTACCCGTATTAGACAATAACAGTATTCTTCTCTTCCTGAGGCCCAGATATTGACTCATTAAATTCATTTCCAGCTCACAATGTGTAGTATCGTAAGCATCGCGACAACAAGATTCTATATTATTTATAATTTACCTGCAATCCTAAAACATCGTCCAGTTTACTTCGAACTACTTCATCTACTCAACTTCATCCTGATAAACTAAATACTTCAGTTCTAAATTTCATATCTAGTTAACACCTGTAACAAAAGTAATTTAACTAGAAAATGAACTCGAGAATAACCTCGACTTCCACAATGAGTGACTGAACATCCAGTCAAGTTACTTTTTTCGACATTAATACCCCAAGTGAATATTACTTTAATTAATTACGACATTCAGTCCACGTATGACGGAAGCAGTAGAAGACTAGTTACCTAATGGGACTCTCAAAAATGCATTCGAGGTAAACTAGTCATCGACGCAAATCGTACACGTTGTTACTTCATTACCTCATCGTTGCGCAAACTTGGCATAAACAACAATAAAACGTCAAGACGAATTCATTCAGCATGCTCCACTTATATTCAGCTTTGCATACATAATACATGCATGGCCATTTGACACACAAAAGAATCATCCGTACGGACTGCATGACAAGCAAGACCGTATTGTTGCATCTCTCCTCTCACCGTCCGACTCAAACGGTGATTCTACAGTTGCTCAACCCACTAACCGTCAGTCACACGGCGAGAGAACTGTCAAAAGAACTGATCATGTGCGCATGCACCGACGTATGAACTGCGATGACTGCAAAGCTAGAATAACGTCTGCCGACATTACTGGCGTTGTGCGAGATAAAATTCAATGAAGTTCTAATTCCATCTGGAAAAGAACATCGGAGGTAAAAATGAATTTTCCTGCATCTGCGCTATCGTATTTTTCTGTTATCATTCATTCATTTATAGGAAAATGAAGCAGCTGCAAGAGTAGATTTTTCCCGTCAAATTTCGTCACATACAGATGACAACAGATAAAGAATCGCTGTGCATATCCAGGTTACGCTTTATGCCCGCACTACTACCAGTTCCCACAAAATTTCAGGATAAAATCCATACGTTGCCAAAGCTTTCTTATTTATGACTGTGAAGTCTGGTTGTTTCGTCTTCCTGTTATACATATGAGATTGGTCAAACCTTAGTCGGGCCAATGAAACATGTCCTACCTGGTAAATATATTAATTCAAGACACAGAAGTGTCGAGTGACAAACGAGAGATTAATTTTGTACTAAAGAAACTTCTATGGTCCCTAAATTATGGAGAAAACCACAGTTTCACTTTGACATATCATTCGTTTCCCACTTACAAAACATTTCTAGAATTTACTAATGGTTCGTCTTCCTATTTTCAAGTTTTGCTTGCAACAGCACTGGCTAGCGTGTACATTATCGGCATTCTACAGTGCACAAACATAAATTAAAATGAGTTTTGCTGCTACGTGGTCTTTTGAAGAACATTGTTATCAAAAGCGCCAGTAAAGTACCAATAAAATCGCCAACTATTCTTCAAATTCCAAGAGTTTGTAAACACACCACACATATTAATACTAAATAACTTCGACATGGTCATTCTACCAAGGAAAACAAAGAACTGTGGATAAACTCGCTCCCGTGAACTATACGAAAAAAAGATATATACCGATTTAAAAATCAAGATGATTATTTCTCATTATAACCCATTATTATGTACCTGGCAGAAATTAGAAAAACCCTGTTCACATTTAGTTTGAAATTCCTCTCTCTAACGTCGGTATTTGTAGACACTCAAAACCTGACAGATTGACAGTATGAAACATGAAAGATGATCGAAACATAACCGACGCATAAAAAATTCAAGTGATAGTCGGCACTGGAATCTTTAAAACATAAGCGCTACTTTCATGAAAGGTACTGTTCGAATGGTCGACCTGTATTGCGTCTGTGTTGACGAGATGCGGCCACACCATCGTGAATATTGTTATTCCCAGTTTTGCATAACCATCATTCAGTTAGCGCTTGTCTATTATTGTTTTAATGACGACAAGTTAAATATATTTCTACGGTGCAGTAAAAAAATAATCATACAAATAAACAAATAATATATAAACAGAACTGGAAATAATACGAAGTGGATGTCGAGCATATAATAAGACGTAAAAGGTAAATTTTCGCAAGTGATGCGTTTGACAGACTATGTGGAAGAGAAAGTGATTCATTTGGTGTCAAAGTGGTCTTGAGACAAAGGTGTATGAAATGGACGCAGAGGAAAAGATGTAAGGATGGGGAAACCGGTCATGAGAGGGGTGTTACATGATTTAAGACTATATATGATAAAGTACTGATTAGTGATAGTGAAAATCTGTAGAGACTGGTGAAAGCTTCACGTTTGTCAGAAAAGCAAGTAGGAAGTGAATGCTGTCAAAAGTATGGTGACTGGGGTAAATATTAGAATGGCAGACGGAGCCATGAACAGATGGAAGAATAGAAGTGGCTCATTCTGGTATTTAGGAGTGTATATGGAAGACAATGGTATGATGAGAGATGAGGTCCATTGCAGGTATACGAGTATGATACTATGAAACCAGGCAGGTCTCTCTGAAATATTCGAAAGAATAGTAGTGGTCAACGTAAGCAAAAGTTGGGATGCAGGACAAGATTGACTACGCATCTTAAGTAGAAGAAGTGAGGATGCTGGATGTGAGTTAACAAAAATGTATTGGTTGAAAAGTTGTGAGATGTGCTGTCACTGAAGTAAGGTGGTTTTAAATGCACGAATAAAGTATATTATGTGAGTCAACACAATTGTTAACAGAAGTAAGAAAAAATCAGTATTCTGAATGTGAAGAGGAACGGAAACGACAGCTGATGCAAAGTACTGTGAAGTATTATATATATATATATATATATATATATATATATATATATATATATATATATATATATATATATATATATATATATATATATATATATATATATATATATATATATATATATATATATATATAATGTATGTGTACGTGTGTGCACGGAAGTAAATGAGTATTGAACTCAAAAACTTGTCACAATCTTGCAAAAACTTGTGGTACATTTACAGTTCCATTACTTCAACATAAAAATCTGACTTGGAGAACTCTCGTCAATGAAACGTGAACTAGTCTTACCCAGAAAGGTCAAAAGATCTCAGACAAAGCGAAAAAAGGTAACCCCACTCTAAAGAGGCTCTGCATGAACAAATAATCTGGATAATAAACAATGCATCATAAAATAACCTTGACACTTATCAACAGCAGGAATCTCTCTCTCTCTCTCTCTCTCTCTCTCTCTCTCTCTCTCTCTCTCTCTCTCTCTCTCTGTTTAATTGCCGAATTCTACAAGTGACTGTAAAAGTTATTCAACGACTTTTTTGTAGTACAGATCAAATGGGACATGTTTACATAGCTATGACGAGATCAGATGCCCCAGCCACAATTTACACAGCTTTAAATAAAAAAATAACTTAGATGACGTTGCGGAATTTAACAGAGATGAAGACTTCAAGGAAGTCATTAAGTGTTCCAGAATAACAGCTTTTGTGCGGAAAGTTCAATAATTTTGCTCAGTTAATACTCATTAACCAATATCAATCCAATCGTTAAGCCAAACAAATATACCCACGCATATGAATCCGAAGCTATTTATTTCCCACCTCTAGGCTGTCAAGGAAATGTTTCCATAGCGTGGCTCCTATCCTGATACCGGGCCCATCCACTTGTGGAAGGTCAAGCAACATTTTTACTCCTTTGCGGAAAGAAACAAAAACATCTGGTGATATAGGCACATAGTACAGGTCATTGATAAAGAATTGCAGATTTTAAATGTTAATTTACTTCTAGCATATATTTATTCTCTCACTTCTATGCAAATTACTGCGAACTTTACAGGAACAACGGTGAAGACGAAATCAACTACAAAAACGATTCTGAGTGTATAAAACTGAAATGTATCCAAGTAAGAACTTTTACGTGCCACCTCTCTTTAAAACCATTCAAGGTCATACATCTCTCATCTATACTCCCTCCCCGAAGCCACTGATACGAAGCGCGCAGAGACACCGGAAGTACAGACACCACTTCCGGTCTCTGCAAGTAAGGGCAAAATTTCATACTAGTAACAAACACGACTTTTCTCTGCAGCGAAACTGACCCCTAAAGTAGCAGGAAATATCCGGACTGCATAAACTTGATATGACAGGGCACAGAAATAGGTGCATCGCGGAGGCGGGAAGTTCGCCGGTGAAGGCAATCGAGAAATCTGAGGGCGTGGCTTACATGTCGATCATGACCCTCACCATTCACACTAACGTTTTCTGGGATGATAAATTTCATACTGCTCCAATCAGTTCTTGGATAATTCTGCAGAAGCAGCGACTAAGAAACGAATGAAATTTTATGATTGGCGATTTTTCAACCAAGAAATTTCCCTTGAATGAGATACTGTCACCACAAAATGAAAGAAACGACCAGCTGATACAAAGAAAATACCTCGGGACGCTGTCGTTGCTACAAAAGTAAATCTGGTCTCTATAGATTCTATGTTCTGATTCATGAATAAAAGGGCATTCATTACAGAGCTGGATCCGCACAGACCCCCATATTAATGATCCTAGCTGCCCAGTCACCTAACCGCTATAAAACAACAGAGCTTCAAGTCATCGTACCTTTACGTCAAACGCTGTACTGACAGGGATGTCTTCTTGCTCCTCCCAGGGAGGTCACCTACAGTACGAAGTACAGTACTTTATGCAAAATAATCAGATATAAAAGAAGAACCAGTTCTGTGACTGAATTTGATTAAAACTGCTCTAAGTTTCTGTAACAAATGCATTCGAACTAACAGCACTGAAAGAATGGATCGAGTCCCATATTCTTGAATCTGTCATCCTGAAATTGCTAATACCAATTCTCTACCGAAAGATACAGTAATAATCACTGTTACCGTGCTATATCATAGTAAAACATGCGTGCATTGCAGATGTCTAAATTTAAAAAACAACCAAGAACTTTTTATACACACACACAAAGCGCTTGAAGCACTTGCACAATATGAGCTCACTTTTGGGAAATCTTACTGACCGTGGTTCGGTGAACCATTTTCAATGACATTCTTCATCTGCACCATAATTGCAAACTTACAGGGTAGAAGCTTATATTAGACGGTAGGAACCGAACATGTAACTTTCGCAGTGTCTAGAAACTACTGTACATTTCACATTGTGAGTTACACTATGTTTCTGGTTGTCCACATATACCATGTGGGCATAGGAGCAGTAAACAATTAGCACGTTGAAATTTCTTAAAACATTTCAAGATTTTTTCATATGCGCCTTTTCCCCTTCGGAGGGGCAGGCGCCACAAGGTTAGGTATGAGGTTGCTAGCTCCTCGCCCTTGGTTTAATCCCAGCCGACTTTGACATTTAAACTGGGCGGACTGTCGGCCGTCAGGTGTGTGTGTGTGTGTGTGTAGAATCAACGGCCGCCGTCATTCCCATTTCCCCCAACCATACTATTATATCTGCCAGAATCGATGGTCGATGAATTTCTTCACTGCGAAAGAAGAAGTTTTCCAATAACACAAAGAACCTAATATCCTTATCTACTGGATAAAATTCTAATCCTAATATCAATAAAATTATCATTTGAAGATCCTACTTAGTTGACCGCGTACATCCAAAAGGAATCCTCTCTCAACCTAATTCTTTTCCAATTCATTGTTTCATTCGCTATACAGTATCCATTATACTTTATTCACCTCCAACTCGTGTTTAAGTCCTTGTGTTCTTGATACAATCACTAAAGCAATCATTCTACCATTTTTATCAAGCTGTAAAGTCGCAATAATACATTTCTTATAAACATTTGGGGAGAAAAGGTTACTTCATGCTTGTTTTTGGCAAGCATCACTTCACTGGTTGTACTGAACCTTCAAAACTGGGCGGTTTTTTCGACGTCGTAAGCTCTTATATTAAGTTCATTTACAATAACGTTTCATTTACAATAACGTTAAGCGTTAAAGAATGTAAGTTTTCCCTTCCCTGTTTAATATACAACTTTACTTGGGTCGTTCATTTCCTTCTGTCCTCCTAGAATGAACATGTCTATTTTCTAGAATATTTGCTTCCTCACGCCAGTCCATCCCTTTAGCACCCGTTACTAAGACTTCGCACTGTCCTTACCTAGCCGCGTTTAAAGCACTCCTCTAGCATCTGGGATGGTTTTTCCTTAGCGACTCAGCAGGACTAAATCTAAGGAGAGCGTTCAACGGCCTCGAATAGCAGATCCTAAATTTCATGGTTATTTCTGTGGCGATTTTTCCAGTGAAAATCGGCACTCTCTCTCCTTGTTTGTTTCCCCTTGATTCGTACATGCTTTTGCTTTTCATAAGGCGTATGTACGGCTTGCTTTGACAGTTAGGCATTAGGCTATAATATTTCCCTTTCCCCATTTCATTCTTGTCCCGCTCAGACTGAAACTGGTATAATCACAAGCTTTCCAGTCCTATTAACCCGAGCATAAAAACCTACACATATTCGATGAACAAATTAAAATCAGTGTACGTGTACATGGATAATATTTACATACTTCTAAAAACAATCAGGCGCTTAATAACCACTGAGAACATTCATTCACTTCAAATCTTTATTAGATATAAGTTATAAAGTACACTTCTTCGTTACTACAGAAACATACCCCCGTTTCATATATTAATGAACTAAAGCATCATTTTTACTTCTTATAACCAAGTTCTAAGCAACTTCGAAGAAAAAAAGAAAAAGAGATTTCCTCAGCATCAGTGTTCCAAATTTACGTTCTCACACACACATGATATATACAGTATATATATATATATATATATATATATATATATATATATATATATATATATATATATATATATACATATACAATATACATTATATAAAACCTGATTGGTCAAAGTCGACTATAATTATATCTAAACCAAAGGCACATACTCGAATTCTGCTGGGGCAGATGCACTTGACTGTAATTCTCCTTGGGAATAAGTTATTCAAAAGATTTAGTGAAAATAAAATTATATTTCTGATTTAACATTCGTGAACATAAAAATCGCGCGAGTATAAGTGATCAACATTCATAATTAGCCAAGTGTATCAAACTCAGCAATCGGCAATCATGCTGGAGATGGCTGATATCGATTCTAGTTACAGAAAATGAATTCCACAGGATTATGAACAGCAGGTTCGATATCACCTTATATCTCTCTTGATAACCGAGTGGTCGAAGTCGACTACCACTCTATCTAAACCAAAGACCCCGGCTCGAATCCTGGCCGTGGAAGATCCACTATGAAATTACAATTTCCCATGAAGCTAAGAATTCCCAAGGTATATATAGTGCATTCAATACTAAATTATATTTTGTGTCATAATATTTGTGAAAATAATGTCACGCGAATGTAACAAAGCTCACGCACAAACACATGTACAGTATATACTAAAATATATATATATATATATATATATAAATATATATATATATAATATATATATATATATATATATATATATATATATATGTGTGTGTGTGTGTGTGTGTGTGTGTGTGTGTGTGTGTGTGTGTGTGTGTGTGTGTGTGTGTGTGTGTGTGTGTGTGTGCACATGAAAATGCACCGCTGTTTTGTAGGATGACAGCCAAGGCCTCGAAAAAACTGCTATATATGACAGTTGTTCGTTTCATATTTATCCATATTCCATTTGAACTTTTCGGCCAAGCTATACAAGATGGTACAGAAAGATTACATATCTACCTTCTTTTTTACTACCGATTTCCGTTTTAGTAGCTTAATACCACAGTTAATGCTTTGCCTAACCAAAGCCCTTACGAAAGTATAAATGTATATTTGTGCCAAACTATTATATGAATTGGTTTGTGGATATAAATAATCCTACATGTACTAAAATATAAATCTGTATCTGATAGTAAACGTAATTGTTTGTGTTACACTGTCTTCTGGCATTTTAAATAAATATAATCCTTGAAAACAGACTTTTCATCGTATAGTTACCAACTTGCATTGAACTGAAATCCTTTCACGAGTACCGCATATAACTTGCTTTGCTTGGGCAACAATAATGGCGGTAATCTTCACAGCCAATCTAAATATCTCAAACATGTTAACGTTACGTAGGTTTCGAAGTTCTTGCCTTCAAAACTGCAATCTCAATCTTTTCTTTGCAAAAATTTGTCCAAAAAGATCGTAACAAGAGTTTTCCTGAGCGGCGGTCATAAAGGACGCAGTCTTGAATTAAAGGGTCTAAACTTAATATGAACACCTCGTACCATTAACAAACGTTATTAGCTTGCTAAAATCCTTCGGTATGCATTTTCACCATGATATGCATACAGGACCATATTCTATTACATATGACCCCAGAGTATTACATGAGCGTCTGTAGAATTTAAACAGCTTAACCGATACCCCAGCAACGTCTCAGTGGGTCGGGAACCAAGACTTCTCATAAATCATAAGCTTGTTACTTAGTGAAAGTATTACCTAAAAGACAGACGGCGTGGAACCCTTTACCCCTTAAGCACGTATTATATAAGAGAGAGAGAGAGAGAGAGAGAGAGAGAGAGAGAGAGAGAGATTGATTATTGGTGGAATATGGCCTTACTATATCAATAAATCAATCTATCTGCAGTTGGTTAATTACAGGTACGAAGAACTAAGGCAAAAGAAGACAACTACTTTTTTTTAATATAAGACAAACAGTAGCATAAGTGTTAAAGAAAAACGACGTCAAAGTGTTCCCCATTGTTTAGCTAATCATCTCTAGCTTCCTGAATCCTTTCATAAAGGGACTGACATACCTTAAGGCCCTTTTACTCACTCTACAGCGACCTCGAAAATGCCGCAGTTTCCTGGACGTATCTTAGGCAACCCTAAATAGCGCGCCATGCCCTTGAATCATCCACCAAACATCAACGGGAAGAATCCGAAAGGTGAAAAGGTGAAGTGATAACACAAAACAACGTCGCACGGTCGCCGTATACCACCAGCATTTGGCTTCCCGAAACAGGATATGGAACACTTAGAAGGGAGCCACCTTCTCTTTTGTCCTGTATCGATATCCAGCGACGGACAGCCGTTTATCAATGGACCCTTCAGACGATACAATATAGAGTGGAATTAAAGAGAATATAACATTCATATGGTTTCAATTCATATACAGAGAACCACCTAAACCACCAGATACACAAAAGTAGAAGTCTACGGAGGACCACGGTTTTTCACGAAACTTGACCTTAACACAACGTTCTTGGCACCCCACCATCCCGTTAGCGTTTACGTAACATCAATTGGGCGAATCGTATATAAAAAAACGACAAATCATGCAATTTCTTTCCTAAAAGATTCATTACGTCCTTTTATTTAGAAGGAAAAAATTGCTACAATGAAACATTACTGTATAATTACAATCTTTGACCCAATACACCCTTTGAATTTTCCCAGTAATACATAACCAGCAAATGTCATTTCACACGAGCTGAAGCAATACAGCAAAATGAAGACAAATGGTATCATTCGGCTTCGGAATGGTAATTAACGTTATAATCAGCTGGTGGAATTCAAACTGACACTGTCAAAAATGTGCCAAACAACACCAGCCTGAAACCAGAACTAACCTAATTTCAAGCATTTGTACCAAACTATATGGCTATATTCATCGACATTTCTTCAGCTTGTGCTGACTAGATAAGTTCTCAGCACGAAACTTCTCTGGCATTAAAATTTCTCTCAAGAGAACATGACACTTGTAATTAAGGAAAAGCACAACCTCCCCTTTTTCAAGATCGATCGAGATCGAGAGGGGGAGAGAGAGAGTGTGTGTGTAAGTGAGACGAGCGAACAGCACTTGAAACCTGTTTTTCGCTTTATGCGAGTCTTCCAGCTATCAAAGGATACAAGCCTGGATGCTATGTAACCAAACCGTTACATCATTTTACGCAAACATGAAGACAAACTTCTACTTAATGAGGATTATCTACATGTGGCTGTCTTTGTGGAGCCACCGCACACGACACACACTGAACGAGGAATTTATATAATTTTTAACTCTGAAAGAATGGTAACATTTCATTATACTCACACAAACTTTACGAATTCAAGATTTCTTTAAGACAAACGGAGACTTCCCTATATTACAACGACCATTTCAAATCTTCTGATCGTATCCACCATGTTCATATCACGCTCACAATATTCATTATGGATGCAGGCTCCTCTCCAGCACCTTACGTAACCTTGTTTGCCTGACATCGCCAAACAATGAAACAAAAGAAACAATCTCAACTTAAAGACAAACAAAAACTAACTCTGACGTACATGAAACTTTACAGAGCCCATACATTGAAAAGAGCTGAAGGAAAAGAAAATGGTAAAATTGGGAGGGAGGAGGACTTTGATCTGAACTCGAAGGTGGTGACAGACCTTTTTGAAAGAAGTTTCTCGGAACAGGGCACATACAAACATTCACGTTCATCAGAAACATCATCTGCACATAAACGCAAGTGCACATCGAGAAGCTGAGCGGGCACAGTTGCGTAAGCATTCCACTTACAATAACCCAGCATATTTAAACTGAAGTATTCTTTCTGAATCTGGGAAGAATCTTTACAAGCCGTTCCTCAAAATACCAACGGAATCGACTTATTTAACAACTTCCACGCTACTGGGACGCAGCTCTCGGCTTATTCGATAGACATCAGTTTGGGCATTCTTATGTAAAATTACTGCAAGCCACCGCCACTCATTCAGCCTCGATATACACACCGGACTTAGTAATTCCGTGGAGACTCAGCAGAAGCCGACTGGTTGGATCAATCATTTATACGTCCGCATTTTTTTGCGTTTCCTCAATCCTTTTGTTCCCACCTTAAAAGTGTATTACTTCAGAATGAAAAATTTAAGTTTGGTATCATCTAAATACACTTAACTAAACACAAGCCTCTTGTTCACAACTGATATTAAATGTAAGAAACGTGTGAGCACGCGAGCAAAGTTTATATAAAATAACAAGATGGAATCTATTTTAAAAAGACTCCTAAATATATCAAACATTTCCATCACTTATCCGCTTGATACTGCTTTCTTACAGAATACAGTCCAAGCTACAGCCATCCTCTTCATGCCCCCATGGTTTTGTATATAAACAGGAACTTTTACAAAGAAAACATATCAAAGTTCAAGGCGAACAGAGAAATCGGACACTTTTCTAGGCTTAAAGGTCATTTCTTGTAAGGACATGATTCACTTAAGTATATAGATCAATCCTGAATGAACTATGACCTTTAAACGGGCAAAATCAGTGGACAGAAAAACTGAAACAAAGAGTAGAGTAATATTGAACAGCTATAGCTTATTAACGACAAATTTAAGACTACTTTTCATTTGGGATAAGAAAATAGATTTTATGCCAAAGGCCAAGCGCTGGGACCTGAGGTCATTCAGCGCTGAAAAGGAAACTGACAGTAAAAGGGTTTGAAAGGGGTTTGAAAGGTGTAACAGGAGGAAAAACTCGAACGTTACAATATGAAGCAATCGTAAGAAGAGGGTGGAAAGCCAGATGGAAAAAAGAGAATATGAATAGAGTTATAGTAAAAGGAATGAAAGAGGTTGCAGCTAGGAGCCGAAGGGACGCTGCAAAGAACCTTACGCAACGGCTACAGTGCACCATGTGAGATGCACTGACGTCACTAACCCCTTACGGGGACTACTTTTCAAGCATCGAATCACAGCTAACGAAAACCTAGATATGGACCCATTGCAAAATCATTAAACAGCATGTTGCAGAGTTGAATTTCCTGGCAAGTCACAAAAGCAAATTCTTCAGCTTATTATAAACAACTTTCTTAACAATAAGGAAAATAGTTTTCATCTACAAGAAAGTTCTAATGGGAAAATTTTCAGTAACATCTTTACGCAATTCAGTATCAAACATTGAAATATTTTTCGCACCCATGACTCAGTGCAATGTATATCACTTAAATATATTAACTTAGTTTATTTTCTGTGTCTCAATTTCAATATTTTTTCTCAATCTTAATACTTTTGCTTTCACAAACTGATTTAATAGGACCAACTCCACAGTCCTCGATACCACAGTTATGAGACGCGTAAGATTAATTCACTCATCTCTCATATCTTAATTAGGGTAACTATTATGTGTATCAAACATGAAATACATTTGAGCTAATCTCTGTCTCATCGACTACCTTAAACATCTTCAATTCTCGCTCTCTCTTACAGGCACCGAGTTGGAAATTGTCGAGTAACTACACTGACGAGAAAAATAGAAGATATTTCAGTATCATAAAAATACACGTTCTAGCGAAAAAAAACGTAATGCAGCCCTTCAGTATTAAGCTGGGAAGTCATATTCCTCGTAAAACCTAATCCCAATCCCAATCCTTATCTCGAGCGGGGTGGAAAACTTTTGGCAACGTATTCTTGCATCTAAGTTTTATCATCAAACGGTCACGACGCAAGACATTTGGATGAAGTAAACAGCAACAAAGGAGAGATGATAAGAAACTAGTTCAAAGAGGAACTGTGTCCCTCGAGTTTAATGAACAGTGGCTTGTTGCGCAGTCTGACAATGAGCACGTGCTTGCGCGTCCCCATTTGACAAGGACTTCACCATCTACAAGGGGCATACTGGCTAAACATCACGTGACCTTAATAGCGACGTCTTCTAACAGAAGAGCATCGATTTCCTTTCAATTATTTGTACTCCCTTTGTTTCAAGGAAGGTAAGACGGGCTAAACACATCAACCAAATCCACATGGGAAAAAACTGGTCCAATAACAAACCTAATCAGACACTTCATTTGTGCATCCTCGTACGCGAGCGTGCAACAGCAACTGGTCGCCTTTTATCTATACTTTACACAGACTATCTACGCATAGCACTAGGATTAATAATTGGATTTCTCAAAACTTTTGACACGATCATTCCCTAAAACAAAACCCATCCACAAAGAAAACAAATTATGCGAACCTCTCATTTTGCTACTTTAGCTCATAAATCACTAAAACACGAATCCTAACAATGGAGCAATTCACAGCAACAGCTAATAAAAGTACTGAAAAAACTAGCTTGCGGTGTCCTCACTTCCGACTATAAAGGGTAAAGCGCACTAAACTTTATACGGCAATCCCATTTACTTTATAGTCTAATTTTTTGTCTGCTCGATATAGTAAAACTACTGTGTGAACAAACTGAAGTCAACACAATCTACAAGGAGATCTAAATCAAGTTAAAAACGAAGGACGAGTCCTGGTGCAGTCAATTCTGACCTTCAAGCACAGCAGAACGAGGTATGACGTTCCAATTAATGAGTGCTTGAAAATCAATTTTTAACATTTTTTGGAGGAGATGCACAGAGGTGCAACTTGAAAGAGTCAAGGCCATGAGAAACATGAAACTAATAACTATCGAGTAAAAACTATGAAAATATATACTGTGAACAAACTAACAACTACTTCAAAGTGTGTTTTTAATACTAAGGAGAAATTTTACCTAACCCGACTAAGGAGTTATACTAACAACCGTGTCTTGGAATATTACCCTTTCATTCCTGCAGTAATAAACTGGATTCATTTTTCAGTGTTTGCGATATAAAAGACAGCTGCTACTGCTTTTGCATACAGTAAACTATGACGGCGGTAGCTGAGGGTAAAACAAAAATTAGTGTAAATTACACATCTACTTACAATCTTATTTTTTTTCTAGATGTTTACAAAATGACAGAATACAAAAAACAAAGCGGTTTGAAGAAATGTTCAGGTTATTCCAACAAATAAAATCAATGTTTAAATATACAAAACTAAAGAAATAGTAACTATAACAAAGAAACATGCAAGAATTTAGAGTAGAGACCAGGACATGGCAACTGTTCAAGAGCATGCTAGAGCAATTTAATGACTCCAAAGTAGGTTGCCAGTTATGTTCTACTATGAGTTAAACAAAATATCATCTGCCAAATCCAGGTTCTCAGTTGTCAGTTATTCTACATTAATAAATTAGTAAATAACTAGCAGGGTTCCATAATCTGCAGAAGCTGCAAAACCAAAACCCTCAAAACAAAACGCTTAGGAAAAGTTTGATATTGCTGTGTTATTTACACAAAGCCAAATACCGGTTGTGCTTTCCTTCTGAGACATTCCCCAGCCTCGTCTACCATCTCACAACCACCATCCCGCTGTAATTCTTAATAAACCGCCCAGAAAGGGCACGAAATTATGGCCAGTATGTCAGTTTTAATTAAACTTCCTCTTACGCCCATTCCTTTTCATATAAATGTTACGCTTCTTGACAGCCTGACGCACTCCTCCATGGAGACTGCGAGAGGACACTTCAGACGAGGTTGGAATTTAATGTAAACTTTTATCTGATAACAATAATGAAGATAATAATGGAAGATTCTTCACTTATAGCAAAATCTCGAGTGAGTTCATTAACATCAAATAAATCATGCCCAAATGCAGTGTGTGTGTGTGTGTGTGTGTGTGTGTGTGTGTGTGTGTGTGTGTGTGTGTGTGTGTGTGTGTGTGTGTTTAATATATATATATATATATATATATATATATATATATATATATATATATATATATATATATATATATATATATATATATATATATATATATATATATATATATATATATATATATATATATTATACTATATTATACTAGAAAACTAGTCTCACCAGAGAGAGAGAGAGAGAGAGAGAGAGAGAGAGAGAGAGAGAGAGAGAGAGAGAGAGAGAGAGAGAGAGATATGTACCCTGAGCGAAATGTAACGTTCCAAGCTCGTTAGCAGAAATCGCAATGGACTTCTGTTGAACAGTATTGTGCTGCAACCAGGGTGATTAAGTGGGGCTGGCTACTCCATCACTAAATCTGTAGATAACTACAGTAAATGGTGGAAGGTGATTATATATATATATATATATATATATATATATATATATATATATATATATATATATATATATATAATATATGTACATATATATATATATATATAGATATATATAAAGGTATACATTATAAACATACATAAATACATACACATATGTATGGTGTGTGTAATAATACACACACACACACACACACACACACACACACACACACACACATATATATATAGATATATATATATATATATATATATATATATATATATATACACACACACACACAAGCACAATGCAGGGTTTAGCACCTGCTTGAAAGTGGTTATTTGCGACCAAGTATTGTTTTTCAAGATGGCACATTTAACCCAATAAAACACCTGGATTCCACGTGAAAAATTACAAGCTGAAAATGAAAATGTTTTCCACTCTTCTTGTAACTGATGGGTGAATAAGGCACTGAGCTACCGGTACATGTTCAATATAAACAGTAATTTAAATAATATAACTTTATCTGGCATGTACTCAATTCATGAATATCAAATACAAACAAGATGAAGTGAGAGCGAAACGGTTATTTTCCTTTGAAAGTCTTTTAACATATCCTATATTTCTTGCCATCTTTTAAAATAACTGCTGAACTGAAGGGAAGTCGAAGTTCTTTCATTTCTAGCTCCCATTGCAAAAGCCTTATCATCCTCAAATTTTATCTATGGTTTATATGAAAAAGCGCGTTATCTGTTATAGTTCCCCTTTAAAAAACACAGCAAAGATTTCTACAACGGTCGCAAATACGGGCACAGAACTAATGACAAAAAGATCGACCACGATCTTTTCATGCAATCTTAAGACCATGGTCTCCTTCCAATTTCAAAGATACACGGATTCAAAAACCCTCAGTTCCGAGTCGGAAAAGTTGCTTGTGTGGGTCAATGTTCCAGTGGCCAGGCAAGCCATCTAGGAGATGATGGACACACCACATGAATTTTCAACATGCTCCTTTCGTAGGCAGTGGCACCTCAAGAGTTGTCTACGTCCTTCTTGCAACTTCGTAGGGATAAGGTTGCTAGACCCAGACCCCCTTCCGCTCTCACTTCATCTTGTTTGTATTTGATATTCATGAACGGAGTATATGTCAGATAAAGTTACATTATTTAAATTACTGTTTATATTGAACATGTACCGGTAGCTCAGTGCCTTATTCACCCATCAGTTAAGAATAATGGAAAACATTTTCATTTCCAGCTTGTAATTTTTCACAAGGAATCCAGGTGTTTTATTTGGCTAAATGTGGCATCTTGAAAAACAAAACTTAGTCGTAACCACTTTCAAGAAGGGGCTAAACCCTGCATTGTGCTTGTGTGTGTGTGCATATATATATATATATATATATATATATATATATATATATATATATATATATATATATAATATATATATATATATATATATATATATATATATATATATATATATATATATATTGTATATATATACACATTCATTATTACACACACCATATATATACAGGTATGTGTGTATGCATGTATGTATGTATGTATGTTTATAATGTGTTTATACCTATCTATACATAATATATGTATATATATGGTACATATATATATATTATATGTATGTATATATAATATATATATTCACCTTCCACCATTTACTGTAGTTATGTGCAGATTTAGTGATGGAGTTGCCAGCCCCACTTAATTTAATCACCCTGGTTGCAGCACAATACTGTTCAACAGAAGCCCATTGCGATTTGTGCTAACGTGCTTTGAACGTTACATTTCGCTTGGGTACATATCTCTCTTTGCCCCCAACAGACTCTTGTACCAAGAGTCTGGTGGGTAGGAGACCAGAGAGAGAGAGAGAGAGAGAGAGAGAGAGAGAGAGAGAGAGAGAGAGAGAGAGAGAGAGAGAGAGAGAATTTCTAAACCTCAAAAATAATGTAACACTTGAGTATGCATAAAAAGCACTTGAAACTACTCAACAACAGCCTTGCATAACAAAGCAATCATTGGCACTTGTACAGAGTTGTTATCACCTACGTTATCATATTATAAGCATTGACTGATAGCACAGTTGTAGTAAAAGCCAAAAAAATAAAAAATAAAAATAAAAAAATAAATTTACTAGTAGTTCACTCTCATATTTCTTTACCTAGCCAGCCATTAAACGTTGGGAGGAGGGTGAGTCCGTTACGAAGCCCACTGACAAACGTAGAATGGGAAAGGTTGGTTGCTGGCTTAGATTAAGTCGTCCATATGCCAGCATATGGCCTGCAGGAAAGCGACCCGCAAGTGATCGTACTTTTGTAGGAAGCTTGGTATAGACCTTTGGCCTCAATAAAACCAACAATGACGGGGAATTATAAGGGTCGATATAAAAACCCATGTTCAATTTTAGTCAAGTGTGAAATCACCTTTTAAGAACAATTTCTACGGGATTCAAGTCATAACAACAATGCCTGAGTGAGTTTTGTCTAAGAAAACCATTGTAACTTGACACTCCTAAAAACAGTGAAGCACACCGAAATCCAAAGGCCTCAGAAAAACAAATCTAACGACAATTACATAAGAAAAGATTGGGTCATTTTATTCATGCCCACCGTTATCCCCATGCTAAGGGGTCGGTTGCCTTTGAATCCTCTCCAGCTAATCCTATTGAAAGCATCTTCATCCTCTTAAACTCTCCCCACTATATCACCCAATCTATACCTCTGCCTCCCTCTTGATCTTCTACCATTAGCAGGTGTCACCCAAGCCTTCTTCACTTATCCCTCCTTACAACATGCCCACACCATCTCAATCTCGACCCTCTTATCATCATCATATCAATAATCTGCAAAATTGTCACCCCGGCACTTCTAATTTCTTCGTTTTCAAGCCCCCACGCAGCTTGTGTTCCTCCTTCCTTCATAATGTCCTCGGAGCCATACTTCATCACTGGTCTGATTACTATAAAATACATCTTTATTTTTTTTGTTCATTTACCATTCTTTTGTCACACACTACCCCTGCCACCTCCCTTCTTTCCCCGAAAGCTGCCCTTATATTACCTTCAACATCAACTTCACAGCCACCCTCATGCCTTAACGTAGATCCTAAGTATTTGCAACTCTCCTGTTTTAAATCTACGCCTCTTCTATCCTACATAAATAACCAGTTACCCTATGCTTGCTGGATACCATAACCTCAGTTTTACCCACATTTACCATCATGCCACCCCGTTCACGAGATTCCTCCCACTCTTAATCTTTAAACCAACGAACTGAGTAAAACATTCTCTCCCAATAAGGATGAATTTGATGGCCCTCAATGGTTTAGCAACCGAGGTACTTTCGGGAAGCAGGGCCTTGAAACACTATCATCTAAGAAATAAGCTGACGAAAATCATGTAGAATTTATGAATTACGGACATTTCAACAAATGAGAGAGAGAGAGAGAGAGAGAGAGAGAGAGAGAGATCATACAAGTTTGTAGCAAAACAAGATACTATACCGGAACCCGGCAGTATTGTGTACTGCCGACCTTGAACACGGCACGTTACATGAGGGCTGACAGTGACCGTTTAAGAAGTTGCTCATCCCAGCTTGAAAGCTACCCGCATATTACTTCTACGCAACATGCAATATGGCTAATAACTTGCTAACCAATATTCCATGATAGAATTTCCTTATATGAAGAAAACATGAGAAAAAATGCACATAAAAATAATGCTTAGAAGCTCACTAAAGAAAAAAAAAATAAACAGAGGCACCAGAAAACGAAAACAAGTCTGAAATTTTAAAACCTGAACTACAGCATCCCTTCAAAAAATGTACACGCATCAACCACCCTACGGCAGCTTTACAGTAACACCCTTACAGTAAAGAAACAAAATGCACCATTCCTAACCACACACCAGTCCTCTTCCTAAAACAAAAAATCAAGGATCTTATCTTCGGACTGCAAATAGTGAACTTGTGTTTCCTGATTCCTACTCGAGTTTTTTGTGTCGTGCCTTTCCCTTAGTGACCTTCTGCGGTTAGCCGTAAAAAATTACCTGCGATTCGAGGCTTACGTACTCCTAGTAGATAAATTTTAACCCCTGTCTGATGTGTTTTCCTTAAACATGAAAACACTCCCATGAAAACAAAAACATCAATAATAAGAATGAAATCCTCTGGTTTCATAACGTATGTTACGTAAAAGTAATCAATGAACAAAAAAAAAAAGCTTAGCTACAGTTTTTCTGGGGAAGAAATCACTAAACTCCATTATTGGCCTCGCATCTCGTCAAACTCAAAACCCTATTTATGAACGCGCCATTTTTGACACATTAACTATTTTTTCTTTTTAGAAGTGGCAAAATATTCACGGAATGATTCACCAAATGATCGGCTGTTAACAGAAATGAGCAATGCATCCACCCCGTCCAATATTTCATGCGGTGTCGGTACTTCTAGGTAAGGACAATGCTAACCTATCAAAGGAACATCATCCAAAAGCACAATACACCCACTTGAATAATGCAATTCACAAACCCAACTGAATTCGGGGACACGTTTGTTAAGTTCAAAGAATTGCGTTCAAACTACAACAAAACCTACCAAATGTTATTGTTTTTGTTAATGTCACTGCCACAACGATCACAACTATTTTATACCAAGATAATAATATGAAAACACTTTCACCATCATACGAATATTAATCTGTTATGAACATACATATATAGTAAACAGGATGTGTTAAATATGAAGTGAATTAAGACATGTAATAAGCTGTGAAAATTACTTATATATCAATACGAATTTTATAGATAAGCTAGTCTAAAAAAAATGAGTCAACCCAATAGCTCGTATCAGTTTCTCTTTTATTTTCTCACAACTCGACTGAATAAAAAATGATGACCACCTACCCCATACCGAAGAACAGAGGATGACGTCGATACTACAGTATATACAATAACTGGAGACCATGTAGGCCTAAGCACAGGTTTGGCCTTCACCCTTTAAACAACTAGAAAGTCTTCTCTATAAAAACCAATAGTCACCAATCACGTAAACAAACAAACAAATCCATAAGGGGTCTATTTTAACCAGACGCGTCCCAAAACGAATTATTTTGGTGAACATTGGCTTTGAAGACACTCGAATGAATCCAGAAAAGTTAGATGTGAGCTTGTTATTTCCAGATATCAACTTTCACTTTTCTTTCAACACTTTCGTTTGTTCGTCACTTCCGATGCACTCCAGCGTGGCTAAATTTCAAGTCCTTTTGTGGATTCAAAAGTTTCGTGCATCCACAGCTGAAACAACAAACGGGGAGCTAGTTCAATGGTAATGCATTGAAGCCTATCTTTGGGTTAAGGAGTTCATTTATCACTCTCATTGAAAAAAATGTGGGAAACGACCAGTCACACACCATACACCAAAAGCAATATATTTAAAAGTAGTCTACTTCAGGCTGCGATTTAGGAAGATGTATCTGGAAGACATTTCCGTGAGAAGGCAGACAGAATCTCTGAATAGCTACGATCAGGACTAAGGCTATTCAAAGTACTACGAAAAAAGGGCAAGGTTTGTATCTAAACTTTAAATCAGAATCTAATGCAACTACCTACGAAGAAAAAAAAATCTATGGAAATGCAGTCCAATTGCAAGTAATACCAAATAACAGATTAACATTCAGTCTTCAACTTTCAAGTTCGTCTTCCACTCCTATACACGTAGTTTTCTGCCACCTTATGAAAAAAAAAACTAAGCCTAACTATAGCTAGCATGTGGTCATCCAGTCACGTTCCCAATAGTAGTTATTTTACTGGGACTTTGAAGTTGTCATGCTTCGATATGCTGAGTATTAATGTTTTCAAAAGTTTTAAATATTCAATTGGTCTGTGCTTCATATCCACAAATGATTGCTCGTCTTACTACAATTGCTCTGCTCCACATGCACTGTCAAACAAAACTAACATGTTAGTAATACTATAACATACTGAAAACATCACAAAGTCAAATTACTATTAGCGAAACAAGAAGCACACTAGACACCACAAAGCGCACACAATGTTTGCGCCTCCGATATATATATATATATATATATATATATATATATATATATATATATATATATATATATAT
>NC_089750.1:23982552-23990052 GCF_040412425.1 Macrobrachium rosenbergii
CAATATATTGTATAGACTCAGCTGATGATATTTCATTTTCATCTTCGTATATTACCCGTTGTAAAAAAAAAATTATAATGAACTGCAGCAATGACTAGAGAACTGACCTTAACATTCAACAAGTAAAAAATGCGAAGAAGCTTCTTCGGCGCAATCGAGTTTTCTGTACAGCGGCCCATGACATTTTCAGCCGCGGCCCGGTGTTGGCCTGTCCTATAGCGTTGCTAGACGCACGATCATGGCTAACTTTAACCTTAAATAAAATAAAAACTACTTAGGCTAGAGGGCTGTAATATGGTATGTTTAATGATTGGAGGGTGGATGATCAACAGACCAATTTGCAAGCCTCTAGCCTCAGCATTTTTTAAGATCTTAGGGCGGACAGAAAAAGTGCGGATGGACAGACAACGCCATCTCAATAGTTTTCTTTTACGGAAAACTAAAATCGTCAGATATTCAAGGAGCCAAACCAAAGGCAGACTAGTTAACATAATCTATACGGTTAAGGTATAACAAAGAAAGGCCACAACAACCTGGCTATTCCTTTCAGCCGAAACGAAAGCCTTCAGCACAATGTGCAAATTACCTTCAATACTGGCAAGTGTGCCTTTCTAGGAGTTCCTGATCTTATGCTCATCACCTCCTCTTTAAAATTAATTAAGGTGTCAACAAATCAAAGGGAGATGACATTAGAAAAATACTAAACAGTTTATAAAACACACTGGAGTAAACTGTTTTGTGTAAGACTGGACATCATCATAACTAACGACGGTTCTAGGATGAAAGAGGAAGAAACTTATATTCGCGTGTACCCAGCAAATTAAAACATTAATTAAGGCGCAATTAAAAACGCATGCGCAGGAAATATATTCCTGTGCTGTGTAACGGGCAATGACACACGTCAAAATTTTTATTTCAGCTGTTCAAAATAACAAGCTAAAAAAGTAAATATCAATTCAACAACCCCCTAAGTTCCGTAAAACTTTTTTGGCCCTCCAAAAGAAACCAAAAATTTTCAAACAAAACACCCCTTTGAGGGAAAACCAAGTTTAATCAGCTATATAAGCGAAAAAGCCTAAGTTTACTTATCAGCACCACACTAGGAATACTAGTTATTTTAAATCAACAATATGAATGAATGATAATCAAACATGAAATCAGCAACATTCTAGAAGGTTAGTAAAAATGTTCACATCAAAGCCACACTCGAAGGAAAACTAAATTTATCCAATCAAAAACCCACTACAGAAAAAAATGTAAATCAACACCACACACACAAAAAGACTATAAAATTTTTGAAATGCACAACACACGAAAAACAAAAATTTAAAATCTTCACCACACTCTGAGGAAAAGCAATATTTTCACATCATCAGTACTCACGACAACCAATTATTTCCAATCTACAAAAAAAGAAAAACTTAACTTCAAATTAACGCATTCGGAGGACTGTCAAAACTTCAAATAAAAACTACACGACGAAAAACCATTAGTTTCAGACAGGCACTATACTAAACATCAAAGTAAATTTCAAACCCAGAACGCATGCAAAAAAAAAAAAAAAAAAAAAAAGATAACCGACATTTTTTACAAGAACAAACAACTTTTTCAAATATACTGGCCAAATGTAAATACCGCATAGCTGTTATCACTCATTCTCGCATTAACAAGAATTATCCAGTTATCAACCAATTTATCAATGTTAAATTATCAGTCATTCTTCGCCAAGGTCATTAAATCACATGAGTGAACAAAGACTCAAAATACAATATTATTACTTCTTTCCTGCTCCGCGAAACTTTCTCTTGTTCAGGTAAGGCATTTGCATAGTCAGTTTTAGGTTTGCTTTTTGCCTTTCTAGAAAGTAACAGGAACTGCGGTTCTAAGAACAACTGAATGATCTTTCTAGAAAGCAACAGGAACTGCTGTTCTAAGGAGTACAGCTTAAATGATCTTTCTAGAAAGCAACAGGAACTGCTGTTCTAAGGAGAAAAACTTAAATGACCTTTCTAGAAAGCAACAGGAACTGCTGTTCTAAGGAGAACAACTTAAATGATCTTTCTAGAAAGCAACAGGAACTGCTGTTCTAAGGAGAAAAATTTGAATGCTCTTTCTAGAAGTCAACAGGAACTGCTGTTCTAAGGAGAGCATCTAGAAAGCAACAGGAATTGCTGTTCTAAGGGGGAACAACTTAAATGAATGTTGTCTGTCTATTTCAATACTATGGCGTAGCAAAAGCGATAAGCACCTAAATATTCTTAAATATTACCAATAAAATCATTACAAACTAAGATGAGATAAAAACACGTGTATACACTAAACACAAACAGCAACGTAAAAAGAGCATGAAATTTCGTATGAACTCCACTAAAAATACACTCACCCCAAACGGAAGGCCTAATGCGCCTTTATTTCAAATCCTACAGCCCTTTGTACGACTATAATCACGTTAGGCCTGTTGCCAAAACCAGTTTCTGACTCGCCTTTCCTTTTTGTTTTCTATTCAGTCACTAAAATATTGAAATGATTCTGAGAAACCAGATTAAGGAACTTTCGAGAACGCCGCCTTTCCCAAGCACACAAGTTTTTGTCTAAGTAGTTAGCTACTGAATCGGCAATAAATGTTCTTCCAGTACCTATTGCTATAAATTTAAAATAAAAATCTGTTTCTCTTTCCTATGTACAAAACGTTTACGCCACTGCATACTACAACTGGGATTCAGTATCCTTTCAGTGGGTGTACTGGCTTATTAGGAATATCTCGTTTGTGTAACATTCTTCTCTTCTTGCTACATTTGAAAGCAGGGGTCTTCTGCGTCACTTGAAAGAGGGATCAACAACCTTTACCGGATTCCGTTCCAATTTTAAACAGCTCAATGCCACTACGATGGAGATTCCAAGCTCCCGTCTTCACTGCGTTCACAGTCCAATGGGCGACAATGGGAAACACCATGGGACAGGTCAGCATAAATACCCTGTTGCTCGTGGAATGGCTTTTTTCTCTCTCATAAGAAAGCTTGCATCACGTGTCAAAAGGCCGCCAATAACACCGTTTTATAACAGAGTCAAAAGCAGCTTTGAAACATGCCTACCACAATGAATTAGCCACAAACGACATTCGAACATCTTGTATGCTAATTCTTAAGTCAATCACCTTTTCCCAAACTCCACATCCAGTATATAACTGGTCTGGGATTGGAAACGTAATTGATAAACAGACACTGAATTTTCCAACAATAGAGGCAAGATGGCTTTGCTTTTCGTTCCAATGCATGTTTTAGTGCGTTTCAAGGTAATTGTTATTCAATACATCTAATCATTGCTGGTGCTGGATACAGTGTTTTAAGCACTATCACTGTCCAATATGATATAAATTGAGAATATATTAAACAGCTAAAATTTCCTAATTGGTGGACAAAAACATACCAAGACGTGACTTTGATTACGGCGATAAACAACTCAGTGTATTTAACGTATCATACTAATATAACCATTCTTTATCGTGAATTACATTTGCATAGTTACTGGGTGCTTAATCTAATTACATGTGTTGCTTGGCAAAACTTCTACCAATGCAACAAAAATAGGAAATGCGCCATTTATCCTTACCGTTAGTTTCTTTTTTTTTTTTTGTCGCTGACAGCTACACTGATCATGGAAGATAACCTTTATAAGTTTCTTAAGGCCTCCATCGTTAAGGTAATTTCAGGTACTTTTCAGACTTCCATAAAAGAAAACCCTGGATATGTAACTAAAAACCAGCTACCCTGAGGAAATCCATATGGGAGTAAAAGCAGAAAGTTTTAATGGTGGATATGCGATGATTTTTAATCTGCCTATATAAAAGTCAGTCAGAAAACCTAGTACCTCCTTGTAAGACCAGGAACTCCAGGCTCTATATACCAAGCAGATGCACTGACAGATGTGGAGACTAGCACGTGAACAGCAATTATTTGTCATTCGCTCGAAAGGCAATTGCAGCAGATACACAGTTTTGGGGCCCGGGTCTAGCATGCTATTGCTAGTGCAAACCCTAGGCACCCTTGGTGGTTACTGCACTATCAGTTACTATGTATTGCCGTCTAGTAAGCCGAAGAAAACAAGAATTATGTATCAAAGTCCCTGACTCCATGCTCAGCACAGAGCACTTAACACCTACATGAGTGAATAGATGAAATTTGGGGAAACACCACTAACAGCAATCCTAGAAGACCTCGGGAAGAACCTGTAGAGGATTGGCTGCCCAAGCCTAGAACGGGCTTGCTCTAGAAAAGTGCTGCTGGGTAGCGTTGACAGTAGGGCTAAGATCTTCAGGAGACAGGTTGCAGCCCGGATAAAAATTAGCAGACGCCAACCTAGCAAGGTTGGGAGGAATAAAAAAAAAAATAATGACAACTGATGATGCAGATTCTTAATCGAGCTATATGGAACACGATTACGGATTAATGTGAATATTACGAACTAACGAAATATTTGCTTATTCATGTGCATGACAATTATGAGCCCAGACTTTATTTTTAATTAACATGTAGTTCACTCACTTGTGAAAAGTCTCCCTTACGAACGACACGTAATATTAATCTCTCCTTAAGTCTTTAATTATGAGTCTCTAATGACTTTCACATGTGGTTCACGGCCTGACATTTTCTCCGAATACGACAAAAGAAAAATTCATGCCTCATAAGATATAAATGAATGCTAGCATAATGAGGCAACTTCGTTTTTTATTTGTTGTACATCGATATTGCACGTGGCATTAGCCTCACTGAAGATGGTTTAGTACTTCTTCAGATTTCACATGTTATCTTTGTCAAATTCTTTAATCTTGTCATAGTGTGCAATTCTAACAGATAACCTAAATGAGTTGTAATACATTAGATGACCCTTATGTTATAATAAGGACAGCAAATCATTCCTGTAACTCGAGGTTACAGAAATCACTGACGTTATATTTCTGTTTTTTTAAGTGCACTTTTTTATGTTATTTCTTTATTTACTAAATTTCACATCTAAATCATCTTACAAGACGTATACATATAAATCATCTTGTGCTTTTACGTGAGTAATAGTATTCACATTCAGCCGAACCTGACTTGAGATCAGTATCGGCCAGACATATCTTGACGTGTTCCTATTAGTTGTTCCCGAGTGAGTTCTCACTAGAGCGATCATGGCTGATCCGGATTTCAGACTCGTCCGTTGCATATATAATTATATATGATGCTATTCATAATGATCACAATCGTAAGGAACATGAAGATGCATGGCAAGCTTCTAAATAATAAGCAGCTCGCATGTGAGAGGAAAAAAAGCAGATTATACAATAATAAAATCCACGTGGATCTTGTTTGTCCAACCAGGGTGGGGGCGGGGTAGGTAAGGGATGGGAGGATAGGGGAGACATGACACATCCACCCTCCTCCTGCAAACCTGTTTGTTCGCCCCGGATGAGGACGGGGTTGATAGGGGACTGGGAGGGTAGAAGACACATGACACATCCACCCTCCTGCCCAGTGCAGCATAGCACTTGCCATCAAGCTCGTAAATAATAATGTACACATTTTATATCAGTATATATATATATATATATATATATATATATATATATTGCATACGTACATCAATATGACGAGAATAACTATATCTGAATATATGTAATTAATAAAAAACCATTATATAAGGAAATAAAATATATGAATAGGAAAAAATTAAACTAGGAAAATTTTATAATCACCATCTGGAATAAGGCAACTGAAATAGCCTCAGAAGGCAATTTGTCAAAAACACCACAATCAATTACGCTAATCATAACAACGATGTTGGACACTTCAAACACTCAACATCAACATGGATAATTTCTAGCAGGTTTCCAAATGTGTCGCTGAAATGGTCTGCTCCATGCCGAAATTATTTCCATTTTTATAAAATTTCCCCTCCACTTTCTTTCTTATGATGTCAAAATTAATTTTACCTCAATTTTGACACAGATTTCGTTCTTTCGTTACAAGAAACTTCCAGATTTACTCACTGTTTACACATCAAGGTCCCAATTCCAAAACCAGAAACTGACCTTGATATTTAATTACCAAAACTTAGTTAATCATTTATTTAATTCATCATTTCATTTATGGACATGACGTAGAGTAGTAATTCATCAGAGTCACAACAACCTACCCAATTCTTTTTAACACATTCAACCTAGTGAATACTGTAACCAAAGACTGAAACCTAAAACGACTCTTGTTCGCCTCTGCCTATGAAAAAACACGCAATCAATACTCACCCAGTGGTTGAGTAATCTTTTCTATTATTCATGTAGAATATAGCATTTGCAGTCAGCAGGAGGGAAAGGGGGTTTGCAGAATGTCATATGCAATACAAGATGCGCCTCAGAATTTTTCAATGAAAACCATAACTTTATGACTCATGACTCCTGGTACTACCACTTTAATCAGTCTAGATGGCAGCCTCATTTGTCGGGACAAAATCCTAAGATCTGTTCTTAATGGAAGTGCCAGAGTAAAATTTCGCCTATGGTTATAAGTCTTTCAGAACGCAGCAAGCTTGAAACATTTCATTCTGGCCTGCGACTCGCGAATAATGCTTTGAAAAAGAGGCTTTCTCACCTCAGCCATCTCCCAGCTGCACTTGCACCACACGGAAAACAATTTGGTGGCTTTGCAAATCACTTCTGTTCAAACCTACGACCTACTACTGTAGTTGACTTTGCGATATTGACCAGGAAGAACTGCCTCACAAAATGTTTATGAACTCTGACTTTAAAATATTTTACACAGCAACGGCACTTGTCAGTTATCAGTAGCAGAGCATACAAGACACATTTTGCACTACTTTTTTTTTCACTTCAGCACACTTAAATACAACTGGTTAAGATTTACATCTCATGCACCGCACCTAACATTAAACAAGTCGAACACAAATTTCTTTAACACATTAAAATCTGGACAACAAAATGCCTGTTGCAAATCAGTTACAACCAATCTGATATCCACACTGCCACTCGAAGGACCTAGCTACTCATTAATAACATCCATGAATCGAAGCGACCTTCAACAACAGAAGTTTCATTGGGATTTACTGTTAATTCAGGCACCTCACATACTCCACGTACATCAGTCCGAATTTTTTTATATAAATCCAAATTCTTGTGTCACTACTTACTTTCTTTCACTATTCTACAGCAATGATTCATTTTACTGCAACAGGGGTTGCGAGTACAAGTACAAACGGAATGATTCTTTTCCTGGGTATTACAAACCAGCTACTGGTGCAATAGTCAAGTTCAAGTACCAAATGTTTTCACCGTCGCCACAGTAATGGTGCACTGTCGAGTAACGTCTTTACACTTATTTTAAAAAATCAAATCTCGCTCTCCTGCACTTCACAAAGAAACAAATTTGGCCATAACCCCACCTGGCGCACAAAAAGAAATCCTACCTGAAAAGGTTAATTTTCTCATATGGTGTATAAAAATCTTTA
>NC_089750.1:23995052-24002552 GCF_040412425.1 Macrobrachium rosenbergii
GCCACTTGAAACACAAGAATTTACTGCTAAAGCGTGTTAGCAATTTGCATGTCTTAATTTGTTAGGACTTAGCCAGGAAGTGAAGTTTAAGAAGTGTCACAGGGAAAAGCGCGATTACTTCCCATACATGTGTCTTGGACAACTTGCAGTCCATTAACTATGAACACAATATCTGGCAACTGCGTTAACATACATGGCAGAATCAGCTCTCCCCTCTTGTCAACCTCTCTCACACACGTTCAGTACTGTAACTAATTCATCATTTCATATACCGGCTGTTTCGAAATTAGAGCCCCCCCTCCACAGAACAAATGGAAAGTTATGAAGTTTTCTGCTATAGCCTATCTCCAAGTACATTATTTTAAGTTTCTATTAAGCTATTTTTCATTTTACATTTCTTGTTTTTTCAGACTGAGTGACGGAGTTAGATACAGCCATGATGGCTAACGACTCGGAGGAAATCAGATGGATTGACCGAATCCGGGCTATACCTTCAGAGAGGTCAGGGATGCTGGCGCATACTTCAATTCAAGTTTCTGGATAGCTAAATACATTAAAAGAGATTAATCCTTTGTTAAAAGAAACTGGAACAAAAATCCATATGACCGTCATCGCAAAAGAGTGAGAATCTTGGAAGGCCTGAAGTCCTTTCTCAGGAGTCAAAAGACATCGTAGCTGAGGCAGTGGGTCGACCAAGAGAGTCTTTACATAAACTAGCGCTTGAACTAGAAACAAAAAGGGGGAAAGAAGAGAAGTTATAGTGCTGTATATCCTGAGTTGAAAAAATCTGGTATCAAGCCATTTCATGTTATCAGCAAGCCTAACATCACTCAGCAACAGAGACGACCATGCATGGTTTTGTGGTTCAATTCTTAAAGATTGGGATGAAGCTGACTCTCTCCATGTTGCTGCATCAGATGAATTCTTCATTTACACAGTCAGGAAGCCAAATTATAAAAATTCCATCATTTGGGCTGCAAAGTTGGATGATATCAGCGATGACGTGCGTTATCGCCAAGTTGTGAAATTTCCTGAATGTTTGGGAATTTTTCTGTTTCACAGCCAAACGGTTAATGTGGATCATCAAAGAAAAAGGACAGTCATGGAACAGCAAATACTTCAGAGAAACTGTGCTTACTGGTGGAGTATTTCCTTTCCTCAAAGATCCTGAAAATGTGTTATCTGTTGAAGAAATCACATTTTTGCATGATAAGGCACATTTCAAGGCTCTTCAGACATAGGAGCTGCTTGAAACAGTGGTATCAAAATCTTCTCGTCGGTATACCAAGCCTCGGCGAGCCTAGAAGAAAGGTGACCAGTGCTCAGCGAAATGGAGTTTTTGAAATCTCAGCTTTGCAATTTGCTGAAATCATACCCTTAAGAATGCAGGCTGTGGTACAGGCAGATGGGGCCACACAAAATATTAAATACTCAGAGAGAAACTCAAATAAATACCTGTTATGAATTACTTTTGTTTTTGTCCATATCAATTTTAGTTTATGCTGTAGAGGGGGCTCTAATTTCGAAACACCCTGTACACTCGCTTTGTCCCAAAATTCCTAGTCCGTTCATTTGAGCATCTGCAATTACAATTTCAACTCCCTTCTGCATACGCTGTGCATCATTACGTGAAATAAGAGTCGTGTTTCCTTCAGTCTTCATGAATCACTATGTGAAAGTCTGCAAATGTGTGTCTGCTCTCACGCTCAAATCTGCTGACTGCTATTTTGGTTGTATCGTCGGACCAGCGGCGGAAATAACTTTTCAAAATTGTCCGCTGTCATTCCATAAAAATTCTTGTGTCATTTCAAAGCGTTGTTATATCGTTCATGTCTGAATAATTTTAAATTATGACCCCATGATCTCCTAAAATAAAATCATTCACTCACTATTATGATCACTTATTTTACCTATCGCAGTCATTCTAGCTTTCGTCAGGTCAACGTTATGTAAAGAACAATTGCTCACATAGTTGATTACCACCATCAACGTCCCATTGCATGATTATTTCAAGAAACGTACTTGTGACAGCTGACACACTTATCATTGCTGAGAAATAATCATAACCATTTGTACATGCAACCATTGTGTATACATAAAAGCTATCACTTCATACTTGCTTAGCACAACAAAACTCAATTACTTCGTGTAAGAGCAACAAAACTCAATTACCTTGCGTAAGCCTCCCATGCTCTGAACATTTGTTCTACATGCCTCTCCTTTACGCAAACCCATTGAGGCTTACCCTGCCATATTTTACCACTTTCTGCAAAAAACAAGGGGGGAAACAAACCCATCACTCCCATGTTACCATACATGGTGGGGCTACTCGAACATACACGGGTACCAAGAACTCCAATCATTACCTAATCTTTACACTCAATTCTGCAGAACAAGTCCAAACTTGTAGTGCCAAAAATTCAGTCACTGAACTTCCCCACCCCCGCCCCCACCAGCGTACTATTGTTGTGGTGTCTCATTTTATGTTCTTCGGAACCATATTTTAACTCCGTTTCTCGGAACCCATAACCTCTGCACTATAGCCGGGAAAGTCCGTGTACGTTACCCATTGTTCTTCAGAACAAACAAAGTTCTTCAGAGCAAACCAGAATCATTCTCTTAAACAAACCCTAAGAAAGTTTGCCCTTAAGCTGGTTTCCTCCATGTGTAAGAGAACCATTCTCTTGTACAAATCTTAAGTAAGGCTGCACTTTAGCTGATTTTGTCCGTGTGCATGCAACAAACTGTTCTTCAGAACAAACCAGAATCATTCTCTTGAACAAATCCTAAGAAAGTTTGCACTTTAGCTGGTCTCACCTGTGTGCAAGCAACAAACAACCTGTTCTTCGGTACAAACCCAATCGTTCTTCGGAAGCTCACTTCTGCACTCAGCAAACGAGCGATTGCTGTGTGTGTGTAAATTAATGCTCACCTCAAAAAGTTTTGTGTATCCCGTCTATCTCCATCCGTGATCTCACCGCACATTGACTGCTGCTCCAAGTCTGCCTCATTTGCAATTTGGGCCATGTTATCATCAATCCACATCTTGCATGCAACTCACCAGTGTGTACATATTGCAAAAGTGGCCCAGTGGTTTCATCACAACTTTGAGTGCTTGCAAATTTTGCACTCATAGCCCAGTTGCATCGTGTTTCCATGCCCCATCCACAACGTGAGTGCCACAATCTGGCCCTCCGGACCCCTGGCACCCAAGTGCCAAAACCACAACCATCACTCTTGTGTATATACACCCAAAACCAGCACCATGCCCCTTGGTATTGAGTGTCATCAGCGTATCCTTTACATTTCATTTCAGGTAACCCCTTTTTGGGTCCTAGAGTGCCACCGACTCACTCCCAGGAATGCTCTCAGTGACACCCTCTCCACAGGGAGCACTCTCACAGTATTCACAGGCACTCGCCTGAATTACTGCCCTTAATATCAGGCCCAGTGCCATCCATCTTTGCCTTGCAGAACCAACCCTCATACTTTTTCTCTGGAACAACCTCGCATTTAGTGCCAGTGCCATCTTGCAAAAGGGGCACTCCCATTTCTGGGTAACCTACCTTAGGTACTCTTTCATTTACTAGTGGTGCCACCCGTTGGCCCAGGCCACTGCATGATCACACCCTGCCAAAGCAGAGTGCTGTTTCCATTCCATGCAATTTCTTGCACAGCTAACAAACTCCCTACTCCACACCTCGCTTGCTCCATCCCAAGACCAGTTCAACAGACCCTAACCCACCAGCACCACCATGGAGGAAAGTTATAAAGCCTTCATGGATATGGGGAAGGAGATAGGTTTCACGGGAAGGGAGCTCGTCCAATGGGTGCAGGAACAGCTAGATGCCTTACTCCAGAGGGAGAGAGAGCAGAAAGAAGAGGAGAGAAAGGAGAGAGAATCAAAGAAGGAGAGGGAGAGAAAGCACAGAGAAGCACAGGACGAGAGGGAGAGACAGCAAAGAGAAGAAGAAAGCAGGAAGAAGAAGAGAGGCAGCATGAGCTAGCTCTGAAGGACTAGGAGATCCAGCTAGAGCAAGCTGAGCAAGCTAATGCAGCGGCCTCAGCCCAATCACAACCAGCTACTCCACCACCTTCCACGCCTCATTCACCCATCTTGAGTATCACCTCAGTGATCTCTCAGTGGAACGAGGATGAGCCAGAGGCTTGATAAGACCTAATGGAGTGTGTCTTTAAGAACTTTGCTCCTACCCGAAACGCAGATCTCTCTGCTCCTTGGAAAACACATGGGTGGAAAGGGTCTTATCGCTTTTGCTCCCTGGACGCTAGTGATCAGGGTGGCCACAGAGGTCAGAAAGGCGGTCCTCAAAGCCTATGAAATCACTCCAAAGCACTGGAGACAATGTTGGCGCGGCCGACCAAAGGAAGCAAGTCAAACTTGGACAGACTGGGCATATCGTAAGACTCAAGCTGTTAAGCATTGACTGGAAGCCCTCGACATCAAAACATTTGAGGAACCACTAGAGCATCTACAGCTGGAGGATTTCTTTTATTATGCTTCAAGTTCTCTAGCCACCTACTTATGTGAGAAACATCCCAAGAATTTCGCCAAGTGTTGTTGCTTGGCGGATGATTAGGACACCTACCATCCTCCCGCCAGTTCCCTGAATCAAAGGGTAACTCCTAGTCACACTACAATGCCAGCCCAACCAAAGAATGGGACCTCTTCTACACCTCCTATATGGACTTATTGCAAAAGGAAGGGGCACTTGGAATCCAAGTGCAAAGCTAAAGGAAGAGCTGGTGCAACACCTCCCTCTGATCAATCCAAGCACCATCATAAATCTTCCCAGCTTCTAAAAAGGATTTTAGCAAAATCTATTGCATTGCCTGCAAGGTCTACAGGCACTCCATCCTCTGGAAGGATTGCCCTAGCAAAGCAACTACACCCACCACTGCCTTGGTGGTTGCTAGCCATCCTTCCTTAAGCCCTCCAGCCAAGGTAGCTACCCTGCATCCCAGGTCAAAGCAGGCATTTGAAGACACTGGCATGCAAATCTCCCTGATACAGGAAGACAAGGCCCCCTATGGGGCTAAAATTGACAGACAAACTCATCACCATCGGGAGTATCAATCATGTAAAACTGATCCTCCCAACAGTTCAGTTTAGGGTCACCACGCCCCACAAAACCAAGATCTGCACTCCTGCAGTAACAAATTACCTTCCTGGAGGCTATGACCTCCTCCTAGGACAGGACTCACTGTCCCAACCTAACTCAAGACCACCCAGGGGTCCTAACCCCTCACAGTCTCCATCAGACCCAAAGAGTCCTCAGAGACCTGCCTTAAAACCACTGCCAGTGCAACATGAGTGCCCTGAACAGTGCCAGGCTCCGTCCGTCTCGAACGTTGAGCCCTTACCAAATTTAATTCCTGTGCCTGGCCCTGCCCTAGTGCCAGTGCCAGAGCACACCATAGATCTCCCTTCAGGAGATCTCTAACTTGCCTCAAACTCCCAACCAGTGCCACTTGAGTGACCTGAGCAGTGCCACACTCGTCCATCCTGGACATTGAGTCAACTCCAAATTTAATTCCTGTGCCTGGTCCTGCCTTAATGCCAGTGCCAAGGCATGCCACAGATCTCCCTTCAGGAGATGCTAGTCCAGCCCACCTCCCTTCTCCCGGCTAGGCTCCACTACCAGTGTCGGTAAGAGAGCTAACCCAAGTGAGAAATTCTGCTACATAACACTTACTTTATTTACACAAGCACAATGGTAAATCAAAGATGACAGATCTCACTAAATTAAAATGTACAATAAATCTCTGAATTGGAGCACATAAAGTAATTCAAAGGTGTACATAAATGGACCATATACAAGAGGTCTTTAAATTTCAAGCAGCAACGCAATTATATCAGCCTGGTAGGGCAGACTCCTTTGGAAAATCAGGATGGCATGAGAAATGTCTACATGGTAAACGACACTGACAACACTCCTGGAAGTGAAATAATTCCAGATGAGACTACTAATAAGGTAATATCTCTCTTAGGACAAGTTAACACACAAGTAAAATGGACTGCATTACTCTAATCACTTTTAGCAAGGAACACACACTGTCACTGATAAGTACAATGTTGCAAAGTCAAAGGAAAAGAGATTGAGTTAAATTATGAATTGTGAGAGTGATATCGGGTCAGAGAAAAAGTTATGCTGGCTTAGAACTAACCCATAGATCCCAGGACATACCATACTTTGCTTCTTTGTGATGCTTGGACAGAAGATTCTCCCAGTAAGGTAGATCTGAATTATCTTGTGACAACTTCTGGCTCAAAGGTCAAAGCCCTCCAAGTGTATGGGAAGGCGAGTGCCTGCCTGGCACTCACCAATATTCAAACGGACAGGGCCTTCGGCGGACTCAAGCAGACTAACTGGTGAGCTCTGTCGACTTGGCCCTTTTATGGCAGGGAATGTGCTGGAGGCAGGGATTCCGGCAACGACCCGGGCACATACCTGCACATTAGATGGAAAGATTCTTCACCAGTAAATTGAAAAAGATGGTGGAGGGTTAATTAGGTTTGGGGCTTAGCTAGAAGGAAACTGATCTTCTCCAGGTGTCATTCCCTGGAGAAGCATTAAGGACCAACCCTTGGAGGGGAACAGTATATATATGGCCTTGACTGGAATGTGGGACTTAGTATCCGAATGCTGTAAAAGCTTTCCTTAATACTGTAAATTGTAAATTATAGCTGCTCTCATTTAATGTACACTTTCCTACCTGCTCTTCTTATAACATTGGTATTCTTAATATTACTTACCTTGGCCTGTATCCTTGTTTGGGAGATTTTAGCATGAAATTAATATGTGACTTTTTATCTTTGAATGAATTCGTAGTTAATTTGATTCCAAGTTCTTAATCTCTGTGAATTAGTTAGAGATCTCTGCAAGGTCCTGCCATTGTTACATGGGTCATTCGGCTGATGAGTTTAATTATTAATTACTGTGATTTAGATAGCCTTGCTTTACCTAAGACCCATGTAATCCTATCAATTAAGGCTAAAAGTTACCAAAAAAGACAGATAATTAACTTAATTAGATTCGGTCACCAGCTGAAACTTGGTTACTGAATATATTGATTTATTCTGAACACATGAATTAAATCAACCCACATTACTCAACCATCTAGTTCAACAAAAAGTGAATGAAATAAGAAAATCTAATGGGAGCTAATAACAGCTCCAACTTCGTCCCACTTTGGACACACGATATTTCAACACACTTTAGTGGATGATGCAACAGCTGAGAAAACTCTTGTGACGCTTATATAAACAATTCTCAAGTATGTTGTTGCTGGTCCTTCTCCAAACAAAATTATGACCAGGTTCCAATACGTGCCTGATTCTGGAAGAGACGTATCCAGATAACACTTGAATTCCAGGACCCCTCACTTATCATTAATTTACTGCAAGGGGTGTATCTTAAACCAAGGATATTACATTAACACCATGGAGGATACTTTGGGCAATCTCACTAGTCAACACTA
>NC_089750.1:24007552-24010052 GCF_040412425.1 Macrobrachium rosenbergii
TTGGCTCCTTTGAAGGTCAGATAAAGCATCGCTCAGGAAGCTAAGACGACGTATCCGCATTTATTTAGAACCATGCCATTGTGCAATTATAAAATCTTTGCTTAACATGTTCTCAAGCAGCAAGAAATTAGCTGATTGAAAATCTCTCTCTCTCTCTCTCTCTCTCTCTCTCTCTCTCTCTCTCTCTCTCTCTCTCTCTCTCTCTCATTCAAGTAAGCCGTGAAGTGATAACCTTTCAGTGTACGTGACCCGCTTCAAAGAAAGACGGGCCGACACAGAAATTAAATTAATAAGTAAAAGAAATACCTCTGTCCCACAAGTCAGATGAGGACAAGTTAAGCTTTTACAGTGATAAATTGTCGGTCGACTGAGGCCTGGTACCCCTACCCATAGCGAAACCATAGTTTTCACCCTCTGAAAGAAGAGCGGTTAGCTGGGACCAGCCACTCAAGAGTACCTTTAAAAAAAAAAAAAAAAAAAACCCAAATTCACTTTATTCCACAGTGCCAATAATTTGCTGCACTGTCATCAATTGAATAGCTTACTTCTCTCTCTCTCTCTCTTTTACCTTCCCTTTCTCTCTCATTCAATTGTTACACTCTGCAGGGGGTGTAGAGTGCCTTTCCTCCTATATAGCCTAGTTGGACTCCAGTAGAGGGTCCCTAGGAACACACTGGCACCATAGTGCCACCAAGCAAGCATATAAGAAAATAAACAAAACCAAAACAAAAGGGAACACAAGAGAAAGTTCTTCTGGAACCTAACCTGCACCAGTGCCTAGGGATACTGAGTGCCGCCAGTGTGACCTGTACACGGCACACCCAACTACAGTGCCACCTTTTGAAAGGGTGCCACGTCACTGAAGAGACACTTCCTCGCTGCCCAAGTACGCCCGTCGACCCGGTTAGACGCCCTTCCCCACCAGAACCATGGCAGCAGAGCATTATAAAACCTTCCTGGGGCTGGGGACGGCGGCAGGTCTCATCGGCTCGGAACTTACCACCTGGGTCAAGGAGCAAGTGGACGACTTGGCCAAGCGGGAGAAGGAAGAAAGACTCGAGCAGAGGAAGTATAAAGAAGAGCAGAGGTGGTATGAAGAACGGAGGGCGTATGAAGCCGAGCAGAGGCAACTGGAAGAGGAAAGAAAAGAAAGAAGAAGACAGCATGAGTTAGCCTTCAAAGAGAAAGAGCTCGAGCTGGAAAGAGCGAAAATGGAGAATGCCAAAGCTATGGCTAGACAGCAAGCCTCCAGTCCTACACCTGCTGCATCAAACACTCCAATTTCGAGCATCAATTCCCTAGTCCCCAAGTGGACTGAGGACGAGCCAGAAGCATGGCTGGAGGAGATCGAGGCTCTTTTCGATAACTACAGCACCACAGAGACGGAGAGCGCCTTAATACTAGCCAAGCATATGGAGGAAAAGCCAAGGCAGTGCTTCGCTCACTGGAAAAGAGCCAGAGAGGCAACGTGGCGGAAGTTCGTAGAGTCATTACCAAGGCCTACGAAATAACCCCAGAAAATGGAGACAACGGTTCCGAGGTCTTGCCAAGGAAGTCGGCTGGTCTTGGACGGAATGGGCGTCACAAAACCCAGTCCTGTACACGCTGGTTCGACTCCTTGGCCTGCACGACGTTTGAGGATCTTTTCAATTGGACCATGCTAGAAGACCTTTACCAATGTGTGCCTGGGCCCCTTGCTGTATATCTTAACGATAAACAGCCCCCACACTTATGGAAGCTTGTCGCATGGCTGATTCGTGGGAAACTTTTAATCAGTCGCATAGCACCTCGCAGAAGCGAATCGTTCCTCCAGCCTACCTCTCGAACTCAAATCGCTCAAAGAATGGACTGCTGAGCAAGACCATGTGCAACTATTGCAAGAAGGGGGGACACACTGAAGCTGAGTGCCGATACAAACTCGGCACTAATAAGCAGCCTACCCCTACCAACCAGAACTGCTCTCCCGATTCATCTGCTCAGCCCTCTCCTCCAACAGTTACTGCAGGCCACGGAGCCCATCCAAAAGGCCCATGCAAATCCTGTGGGGCTGCCAGCCACTACATTGCTGGATCTCCGGCCTGTCCACATCATGTCCCCACCACACAAAATTTGTCAACCTAATTAGCACTTCATTCTCTGCGGCCGGTCCGCACCGGATCCTTACCCCGAGAGACTGGAAACCCAGTTCATCTCGGTGGTCCTCTTCAGAGCACTAGCTGGCCCGTGACCCTTCCGGTCACAGTAGACACTGCGGCAGACATTAGCCTGATCACTAGGGCCCAAGTGCCAGCCGGTGCCATGGTTGACGAAAAAACCCGGTGGGAAATGAAGTGGATAGAAGGCCACACCATTACCGTTCCCACGGTCCAACTCCAGGTTACGACACCTTGGGGCATGATACCCCACCGCCTTGGCGTGGTAGGTGGAATTCGGCCCGGAGTGGCTTCTTGTTGGGACGGGATCTTCTCTGGGGAAGCCCGTTACCAACACCACTTCGCAG